>NC_056731.1:965770504-966070504 GCF_019279795.1 Protopterus annectens | reverse complement strand
TACCATCTCTCTGATACATCTATTTCACAGTGACCACAGGCCTGGACTAACAAATCAAAATACTGATGGGTAACCATGGTTCTACAATAATCATATGACATCCAAATATAATGGTCTTGTGCTGGAAGGGGATAGTTATAACATGCTGTGTACAAAACATGTATAATTTAGCTTTAAATGTGATGTCTAGAGATTTCTGACAGTGCATACTCAGCATAATGCATGAATTATTAGTAACTGCCTTTCACTACTGTATATAAGGATATTACCTCCAAACAACAGATGTGGAAGCTAGATCCTTATTGAAAGGCTCAAGAAGGGATGAGCAGGGGTCTCAAAGATTTTAGAGAGAGAGCGCAATCAGGTTTTCTTTTTAGTGTATACCTGGAGGAATTCACTGCAGCACAGAGCTGGAATTGGAGTCCCGTGGACAGGGTATTTTTCTCAGGGGATTTATAGAAAATGTATAGAAGGTGTACGGAATTTTTCCAAGTAGGAAGTAATTTTCATTTATCTTGTAGAATACCAAATGAAGTTGCATTTTTTTACACAGTCAGGTGCATTTATTGGACTCTCTCTCTCTCTCTCTCTCTCTCTATATATATATATATATATATATATATATATATATATATATATATATATATATAATATGGGTGCCCTACATTTAGTCTAAATGCATGTTGTTTGACATCTGTTTCATTGACCGCATTTGGACAACATATGCAAATAGTCAACTAGTATGCAAAACTAACAACCCCTGTGTATGGGAATATTCCCTTTTCCTGGGGATTGTGCAATCCTGGAAATAGTATATATAATCAGCAGGGGGTATGGGGGTGCAGGGGAGTAACCCATGAAAAAGACAATGTTATTTCTTTATTTTTGTTTTAGGAATTTTGCATGTGTAGAGGTTCTTCCTTGTCCTTTTGCAGTTGATGTTTCCAAGCTTGACATATGAGCTAGTCAACTAAAATAAGTAGACCCATATATGTGTATAGATGGATAGATGGATAGATAGGTAGATAGATAGATGGATAGATGGATAGATGGTTAGATGGATAAATAGATGGCTTACCTACTGTTCAGTCTTCATACAGTTTGACAACAGTACTGTAAAAGTGTGGATTTAGTATATGAAAGTCAGGGGTGTGAAAATAGAACTCCATGTCATGTTGTGGTAGTGCCCCATCCCCCATGATGAGTCCTTTGATACTTATGTTTGGGGCATACTACTGGTGCATATGCCTAAATTGAGTGTTACTGTAGATATGTAGCATGTGGACCTCTTTTCTAGGCATTCCTTGGTATTGTATATTTATCTTCCTGATGGTTGTGATTTCTGTGGCAAGATTCTTTGATTTTAATTGGCATTACTTGAGCACTTAGAGGCATATGTTGGATTTGGTTATGCAACTGGCTTGGACAGGCTGCATTTAACAGATAATTAATTGTGTATGTGAAGCTTTATTATTGATGATGCGTGACAATAATTTTTTCAGTCTCTTAAGAATGATATATTTATGTATCATATATTTATACATAATGTTATAGTCATCCAAGTGACTGCTGTGTGACAAGAAGGTCACTCATGCCATAAGTAGAGGAGATCAACACAGTTTAGTGAAAAAAGGAGAGCTAGAAGCAAAGAATGAACACTGTTAAGAGAAATCAACTACTGTAGGAAGAGTAAGAGAGACATAGAGAGAGAGAGAGAGAGAGAGAGAGAAAGAGAGAGAGAGAGAGAGAGAGAGAGAGAGAGAGAGAGAGAGAGAGAGAGAGAGAGAGAGACTGAGAGCATCTACTGCTGAAGAGACAGACACTGGGGTCTGGATAACCAGAGGTATGACTTTCAAAGACAAATAGCCTGGATCTGTAAAAAGAAGAATATAGAATAAAAAGCACAAACCCTTGGTGTGTTCTGTTTTCTTATGACCGACTTGTTTTGAAGAGAATGCGATGAGTGCATGGAATTTTATAATGTTTGGGAATTATTACATTGGAAAGCATTCAAGTTTGTTTGGAGATGTTGCACATTTTATTTCAAAAGAGAGCTGTACAAATGAAATGTAATTTTTTTTAATGAGTTACATTTTACATATGTAAAAATGTTGCTTTCTGTGTATTACTGAACCCACCAGCAGAGATAGGGAATTGAGTATATGTTTGCTGATAAACAGCTACCATTTTGGCAAAATGTGATTTCTGATATATGACTACATTGAGATGATATATGATTATACCTGAGTTACTACAGTGAGTCAAACAAAAGCAAAGTCTAGAGTGGTGTATTCTAAAAAAATCTGTATTCAAATGGGATGTGACAGAAATCCTATCAAATAAGGATTGTTGAGTGAATTCTTAACTGAGTGTTAAACAGAGTTTGATGTTTGTCTTTGCAACAGCCAGAGGAGCATACTCAGAAATACAAGGTACACTCTGAGGGTGAAGTAGGTGAAGCAATTTTTAAACCAAAATTATAAGCAATACTGGAAAACACAGTAGATTGGAAAGTGATGTTGTGTATTTTAACAAAGTAATATGAAACAGCTGGAAAGGTGTTTATCAATGACATACACAGACATGCTGAATGGTTGCTAACCAAAAAGAAGTGAAATGTTCAATAAATTAATGGACATTTGCTTTCCAGGATCTGCAGTGGCTATGTTCACCTGTTAAAAGAAATCAAGGAAATGTACTGGGAAAATAGATGATTCAGTATGAAGCATGTGCTCAAGAACATTGGTGAGAAAGTTATTGAAACAAGTAGTTAGTATGGAAACACAGTTGTGAATTTTGAAATGTGAAAAACTGTTTGCTCCACTTAAATGTGGAAGTAAAATCAATGAACTCAGTTGACATTGTTTCAAATTACCTGGGACTTGGGAAATACTGTGAAGATTTTGAAATTATAAGAAGGTCTTGCTGGTAAATGCAAATTGTGGAAAAGTCATGAGCATAAAAAATAAAGTAGCAATATTATGCTGAGTGTTGGAAACCCTTTTGGCAGTTCAAATTATGTCCTTAAAGTCATTGGACTTCTAATGAAAGTCAGTGCAGTGTCTTTTCTAACACAACACATCTAAATTTAAATGTGTTCACATTGGATTATATTGAGGAAAAACATTGCACTGGCTTTCTGAGAAAAAAAAAATCAGGCAATTCTGAAGTGTGTGCACTGAAATGGGGTGACTACACTGCATGTTTTAGCATCATTCTAAGTAATGTGTAAAATGCTGGTGAACTTAGACGTTTAGTGATGTAGTTTTCTGAAAGAGTTCAAAAGTACTCTTGCAGAGAAGTAAACCCAACAATACTTTTATATTGTGATGTTTGTTCAATGACTAGGAATGGAATTATTCTGCACAAGTTTTGCAAAATGTAAATGAACTCTGTTTTGAAGAAAATGAACCCAGGCAACTGAGAGGCTTTTAGAATAAATATAAAGCATTTTAATGGATAAACAAAAACAAAAAAAAAAAAACAATTTAGAGCTTTTTGTGCCATATTGTTGAAGAAAATGTACCCAATAAACACAATGACATTTCCACATTGATGTGTTTCCTCCAGGAATGAAATATTACTGAGCAATTTTGTGGTACATAAATTAATTGTGTGTTGAAGAAAATTAATCCAATAAACCTTACAACTTTTCTGCATTGCTGTTTGTTCTGACTGTGAATTAAATTCTGTTAGGGAGGTATTACAGCATGCAAATTAATTTTTTGGGAGTAAATATTTTACAATGAATGAGAAGTGGGAGCCTTCTTGTTTATTGGAAGGCTTTTGTAATGAATGATGTGCCAGCATTTGGATAAAATGACAGTAGATTTATAATATTCAGATTGACATTTTAACCAGCTGTGAAAGCAATTCAGAGTCTGGTTTATTGCATATATATATATATATATATATATATATATATATATATATATATATATATATATATATATATCAGATATGAGAAGCATTTTGCACTGTCTTGTGTTTAAAGCAAGTGACATTGTTTAATAAAACTGTGTTGCTTGTAAAAAAATGCTTATTTTCGTATAGTGCATAAATCACTGTATAGTTCCTGCTTGTTCTATGGTAAGAAACAAGGAAATCTGCAATGAGTAGAAAGCAATGACAAATTGTGGAACACAAGCATTAAATTTAAGCAGGTGTTATTTTTGGTAAATTGTATAAAACTACTAGCTGTCTGTGGTGAAATATGTAACTTTATACAGCAAGTGGATTCCATTAGGTGCTGTCTAATCAATAATAAGAAACCCTATGGCAAAGTGTGTGAGACATGAGTAAAATATGTTTTCCTTAATACTGAACTGAAATCCCTATTGAAATATTTACACAGTGATTACATAGAGGTTTGTTAAATAAAATGTGGTCTTCAAGGCAATTAAAGGGTCACTCTGAAATTTCTTTGTTGGTGTTACAATAAAGACTTGTAACAAAAAAAAATGTTTTTGTGCAGAATATTATATTTACAATGTTGTGGAAAGCAATCTCAGAACTAAGACTACACAAGTGTGGAGAAAGGAGATTTTGTCTATAGGGATGCAACATCCTGACCTCGATTAAATGAACAACTATCTATATCTTGCATATTAAAATTAAAATCTCTAGAAATATCATTATTTCCATTGCATACACCTTTGTAAAATGTTTTTAATATTTTAAAATAATTTATATCTGAAAAGATTTTCTCTTCCCTTCAACCTCATAAAAAACATCTCTTGTTATTGGTTGCTGGTTTGTTATTATATATTATATTATTGTTAGAATTTTTCAACATGCATTTAATTTTTAAATTTGAATTTATTTATCTTAAATTAATTTGATTATATAAGTGTGGTGGTATTGTTGTGCTATAATTCAATTATATAGTTTCTATGTGGGTTTTAGGTATTTTATAGGTGTCAAAATATATAAGAAACACTAGTTCACAGTAGATATCACATTATATGAAAAGGGATTTTTTTTTTGGACGCTAAGCAGGGTTGGTCTTGGTTAGTTCTTGGATAGAAGACTGCAATGGAACACCCAAGTGTGTGTGTGTGTGTGTGTGTGTGTGTGTGGGGGGGGGGGATCTGGGAGAAGTGATGTCATTTCAGAAGGTGGTCACATGAGTGTTCTTTGCTATAAAACTTCCTGTGTAGTATCTAATAGTATCTGATGAAGTTTCAAACTCTTGAGACAAAAGTGCTTATTGCATGTATATATATATATATATATATATATATATATATATATATATATATATATATATATATATATATTGTTTTATGACTTTTTTCTCATTAAAGTGCATTTTTAATCTTCACTTGTAAATGGGCTTTTGATAATACATGCAATATATGGAGTGAACTGTTGAGAACTGTGAGAAACACAGAGAGTGTTTTTATTTTGCCTATAGGGATGACAAAATAGACAAAATGAGGCTGGAATTTACTGTAGAAAACTGGTAAAACAGCCAAAGTATTGGGAGAAAATAACTAGAAAACAAAGGTAACAGTGTGGGATGAGACCAA
Organism: Protopterus annectens; assembly: GCF_019279795.1. Taxonomy (NCBI): domain Eukaryota; kingdom Metazoa; phylum Chordata; order Ceratodontiformes; family Protopteridae; genus Protopterus; species Protopterus annectens. Next base: position 966,064,973 of record NC_056731.1, on the reverse strand, counting down.
CAAGAAGTTTGGAATGGGGGTTAAAGACTGGTTTCCCTACCAGGGATTAATATTGGAGTGTAGGCAAAGAGAACAGGATAGAGGAGTAATAATTGAAAGACCTGCTCTGGTAGGATTTTTAGTGAAATATAGAAGAGAAGCTGCTGTTAAAAACAAATAATTAAAAGGGCATAGAAAACATTGTACAATAACTATAACAACCGATCAGATGAGATTATAGTAGAATGGGAAAAAGACTAGAAAAGCAATTTACACTGGAACAACTGGAGACATATGTATGGCCCCGAAGTATGCAGCAAAGTCTAGAAGGATAAGGATTTTTCCTTGGAAGTGTTTGCATATGTATCTTTATACCACTTTAGATAACAAATCCTTGTGGTGATTGTGAAAAATTGTTAACTGGGGAGTTTTTTTTTTTTTTTTTTTTTTTTGTGAGTATAGGGAGTTGTAAAATTAAAAAAAATTCCTACATGGTACTCTGTCAGAAATACTGGTGGAAAAGATTGTTGTAACTAAGGAAATAATTATTGTGTGCTGGGACACAGGATCCAAATTCCCTAGATGTAATAAGATTTTATAATATTTAATGTTGTTGGCTAACAAACAAACAATTGCTAGAAAATGGAAATCAAAGTCTAAGTTGACTGTATTTGAAGTAATGAACATTGTAAAAAGATAAAAGAACTGGAAGAGGGATCTATAAATAGGGAAGGATAAGTTTACATAGAAATAAATGGAATTTGTGGGAGCAATGCATGTTGAATAATGTTCAAAATGAGGAGTGAGGCTTAAGGGAAGCAGGAATTGAGCATGTTTTGTGATGATGGATTGATGAAAAAAATGTAATGCATATTATAAGCAAATATAAATTAAATGTAGTATGGTTTGTTTCCTTTCCTTTTAATGTATTTATGCCTGAAGGTATTAAAAAGGTAGGTGTGACAAAACTGCTTTACTAAAGCTGCAAAGGCATTTTGTAAAAATAAGTTGGCATAAAGCAATGAAGAAACAGAAAGGAAGGTCCATTGTTATGCAAGATAATAAAAATAGTCTGCAAACTTGATGAAACTGGATGCGAATTGCCTGTGTTAGAAAAATGAAAAGAAGAGAGGTAATATGAAAAACAACACATGTCCTGCTATCAAGAATAGTGAATAGATGGTAAATTATGTTAAGATATATCAACATGAGTTCACAAGTGACAGTTTTGTGGGAAAATCAACTCTTGTTATAAACAGCAATGTAGTGCAGCAGACGGAAAGCAATTTGCCTTCGAATATCTCTAGACAAACAGGAGTAAAAAGACACTTTCTAGCCCAGTGTTGCAACTATGCAAACTGAAATAGTCATTAAAATGATCGTGGTTCTTAAGGTTCAAATAGAGCTAGAATAGTTTATGCTGAGGGAAAAGAACACCTGTTTGGGTTGAGTGTGTTATTTATTTTTTATTTATTATTATGTATTTATTTGCATTTGTTTACTGAGATGGTCCACTGGACCAAAAAGTGCCCATTTTCAGTGGATGCCCAGGGATAAAAGCTCCACAGTGATTTATACATGATTTATACAAAACAACACATCTGGTGAGTACAAGAAGTGACAATGAAATAAGTTTAGAACAAAGTAATAAGGCAATGAGGCAATACAGTTGTACATAAGTGTTGATATGAAATTATAAGCTGTACGAAAAGCATTGAAGATAAAGTCAAGAATTATGCTTAACAGTAAACACACAACAAGAGAAAATTAATGATGCTGTCTTTCATGTGGATCAGGTAGAAAAAGCATAAGAACATTAGGTGAGAATTTAGACATTTTTAGAACAGCTATAGGGTACAGTCTTTAAGATGAGATTATTACTAGCGGTGTTGGAAAAGAGAGGCACTGAGAATGAACATGAAATGACTGAAAGGTTTCTAAGGCTGTAACTGCTCTTAATCAGAACCTAATAACAAAATAAAGCAAATAAATACCTGGTTTGTTTCATATATATTCTGATTTTTTGTAAGCAATAGGACAGTGAAACAGAGTAAACATAAAAGTATTGGGTCAAGTGACATCACAAGCAAAAATGGAGTAAAGAAAATCCAGTGTTCCTGATGTTGGAACACTGGAAAAAAATGGCCAGTATCTGGTCCAAACTGACAACTCAGTGGTTACAAATTAAATATAAAATAATGTGATGTGAGTTTTAAAACATTAACAGTGTTCTACGTGATTTAAAAATCAAATATTAAAATGTATAAGCTGAAAATGCATTGCTAAAGTTTTAACTCCAAGGGACAGAAAACAGTCAAGAAATGTATACAATTTGTATTGGTCAGTGAAGTACCCGAAAGGCCATATGCAAATACATGTACAAAAGAAGTAAACCCTATTTGTGTGCAGATGGAAGAAAAGAGGCAGTTATATTGTAAAGTAAATAAATAGTATATTTTTATTCTGTAGCTAAGCCTGAAACAGTATCTTAAAAGGCACTAGCTCTGTCCATGTACAAACCCTGATTAATCATCATAACAACTCCCTAACTCAACAGCAATGTACCAGCTTCTTGCTCACAAATGCTTGCAATGGCAAACTTTGTTCTGTACATTTCTTTGTAATAAAGTGTTGCTGTAATCCACATGTTTATTATTTTTTATACTCTACTACATACTGTTAAAATTGTTGATCCCTCTGGAGGAACACACCATACTTGTAATATCTACTTGTTATTTATGTGTTGCTTGGGATGTATGTTTTTATTTGCACAATTGGAGCTTTTCTCCCCTGTTACTTTGTAAAACCCTTAGCATGTATTTATGTTTTTGTCTGTATGTTTAGAGCTTTTCTCCCTGGGTCTCCGCAAAAAATGGACATGCATCTAGTCGGACTATCCCAGTCAAGAAATGTAAAATAAATAAAATAAATAAATAATCACTAAGTATGATCTCTGGAGTCTAAAAATAATATCCAAATTAAATATTTTGTGGAAGCAACCAGCAGATTTGTACAAAGTCTATCACCCCTTAATTTTGATAATAGGCTAATAGTAGAACATCAAACTTCTGTACAAAGGTGCAAAAGGGAAATACTTCAGAGAAAGTGAATGTTAGCAAATGTAGCCAATGAGAATCCAGATGAAAAGAATCTCAGAATATGAAGCTTCCACTGAGTAGATGGAAGCAAATGCACAGATGATCAGAATCCCTGGACTGCATTTGCAAAAAAAAAAAAAAAAAAAAAAAAAAATCCTGATTAAAAACTCTATTTAATGTGTTATTTGCACTGGTGTAAGCCCCCCTGCATCATTTCAAAGAAGAAGGAAACTCCCCCAAAAAGGGAATCACTTCCAGCACAACTTGCCAACAGTTGTCTCCAATGGAAAGACTCCAATTTTCGCAGACACAAACTTCTTGCAGTTGAAGCTTGAGCATTCAGTCTTTGTCCACTAGTAGAATAATGTAATCTGAAAACCCTAAAAACTAATGAACTGAACTATAGTGAGGCCCAGTATGGTATGCCTGGCAAGATCTTCTAGCAAACAGTTGCAGAACATTCAGACATAGTTTTGTGACACTGCTCATTAACCCACCTCTATAATTGCAATATACATCTTAAGATAGCCATATATAAGTGCCTATAAACCTGCTTAACAACCCGCCTCAACTACAAAATTAACATTTTCTGCCCTGCTGAGTTCCATCTTTCACTTCCATTTCATTGAAATTATAATCAATACATACCCCACCTCTTAACTACAATATTAACATTTTCTGCCCTATCAGGTACATTCCCTCACTTCCATTTCTTTGAACTTCTAATCACTAATAATAACATCTATTACCTGATTGATAAACCAACTATTATACCTCTTCAAATTCTCAATGTGTAACACTTACTAAATGCATAAGTATCTTTTTCAGTGTAATATAGTCCTTTATTTTGTTAGTGTAATCTAATTAGCAAATATATGTATGATTTTAGTGAATATTATTTAATGTATGTTCATGTATATTACTGAATGTCTGTTTAAAAATGTTTCTATGTTGAATTTTTCATCCTAAGACCTCCACTGAAATTTTTTTGACTTAACCTAGCCAGACAAACCCAGTGGAAAAAAAAAGAAGCAAAATAGAACAAATACAATAAAATGATGTTGATAAAGTAAACCTGCAGACAGGTGGGAGTGTACAGAATGTTTGTGATATACTTTGTGTTGAATGCTATAAAGTTATAAATTGCAAATAAGAAACTTGTCATTTGTATGTGATATAAGATAAGACCCAGTTCCAGCAATGAACCTGAAAAAATGTTTGGCAATTATATCTGATAATATAATAATGAATGTACCCACTAAAGAAAGTTACTTTAGCAATACAAATGATACCAAACTTCTAATAACTAACACAAACACTAACCATGTTTGTGGCTCAGAAAGAAATACTGTGAAATAGAGGTCAGCACATAACAGAAAAACATGAGATTCTTTGCTTGGTTTCAATATAGTCATGATGCCAATTATTGCCACAAATTGCAGGAGAAAACAAAAGAATAATCCACTACAATTGAATTGTAAGATGACATTAAATCTAGTTTAACAATGGCATTTATTTCCAGATGTCTAAGCTGGACATGCACGTAATATAATGGATCTAGGACTGTTGAATGAAAGTTTAGCAGTCCGAATCCAAAATCACCAAATGCACTTTAACGAAAGCACTTTTACCAAAAAAGCACTTTTGTTAAAGTGCATCAAAAAAAAAAAAAAAAGTAAAACAACAAAAATGTGTTTATGCAGGGGGGCCCTGCATCAACCATGTGGGGGGTTGTGCCTCCCACAACCCCTACTTTAATATTCTCACTTCGAGATCGCACTACAGTGGGGAAAAGGGAAAAATTCCCTTACCCACACTGTAGTACAATCTCCACAACAGTCATTCCCCCACGACTCCCTCTGGTTGCAGACATACATATGCAAAAGTGCTTTTTCAGTTAAAAGCACTTTCACATAAATATGCCCGGCCACTAAGCCTTCGGTGAAAAGCACTGTCGAGCATCAGTCCTAGACCCAATATAGTACCTCCTATGGGCAGCTGCAGGGACTGCTGGGCTGCAGTGTAGGAACATGTTAATAGGACAATCCTACACAGCAGCCTTAAGTATTGAAGACCATTTCCCTTTTTTCTGAACATGGGGGGCAATAAGCAGGAAGAGGCTGTTATTCCTGAGAGACAAGCCATTGATAGAGAGAGATGAAATAGGCTCTGGGAGACCAGAGAATGCCTCTGAAAGATACACAAAGTCCAGGGTCTGTAAACTAAAGTATACGGACTGAAAAGGACAAGACCAGAAACAAATGGTGTTGTTTCTGGTCCATGTAAACGCAGAGACAGAACTTAGGACTGAGCTTTTATTTTGTTTGGTGCAGCGATGAACTTAAAATATTGCTGTGGAGGGCATACAGAACTTGTATGGGGATGCAAAATGCTTTACTTTAAAAGAGAGAAGAAAAGCTGAAAATTTAATTTTTAAATTCCCATTTTTATTGTATTCTGTGAATAGTTGTTCCACATGAGAAAAATAACCCTGAAAAGCAGCATTACATTACTATTTTCTTGAAATGTTTCTTATGCTGCTATACATGTGTGTGTGTGTGTGTGTGTGTGTGTGTGTGTGTGTGTGTGTGTGTGTGTGTGTGTGTGTATGCGCGCGTGTGTGTGTGTGTGTGTGTGTCTCTCTCTCTCTGTCTATATATGTATATATCTGTGTGTGTTATATATTTATATATACACACACACATGCACACACACACACACACACACACACACACACACACACACACACACACACACACACACAGATATATATATATATATATATATATATATATATATATATATATATATATATATATATATATATATATATATATATATACATATATATGTATATATATATATATATATATATATATATATATATATATATAGGATCTATATTAGAACATCAACGTTTCAGAACTTTGAATATTCTAATATCAACCCCTATTCAGTGAAAGCTGAAAATACCGAAGCAACAGAAAACCAAATGTTTTCCTAGGGAAAGAATTTGGTTGTCCATTTCTGTTGCTTCAGTATTTTTAGCGCTGTGGTGGAAAGTTATGGGTTGGGTTCAGGTAAGTGTGCGATTGAGTGCAGGTTGTTAGTTAGGGTTAGGGTATGGGTTAAGTATGTGTGCGATTGTGTCGACATGAGGGTTAGGGCGGGTTAGGTGAGTTAGGGTTAGGGCACAGGTAGGGTAAGTGTGAGATTGTGTGGACGTGAGGGTTAGGGTGGGGTAGGTGAGTTAGGGTTAGGATGCGGGTGAGTTGAGTGTGCGATAGTGATGGACCTTAAGGTTAGTGTTTGGGTTAAGGCAAGTGGATAGTTAGTGGTGTGTGTATAGTTTAGTGTATGGTTAGGTGTAAGATTTTAGGTGTATGTGTGTGGATTTCTGTTTGTTTGATGTGCTTGTGTTGTTTGTATGTGTTTTGGAACAGAGAATTATTTCCCTAGGAAAATATTTGCTGTTCTGTATGTTCGGTATTTTCAGCTTTCGCTGAATAGGGGTCGATATTAGAACATTTGAAGTTTTGAAACTTCGGTGTTCTAATATAGACCCTATATATATATATATATATATATATTTACATGTATATCTATATTTATATATGTGTCTGTGTTTATATATATATATATATATATATATATATATATATATATATACATGGTGAGGGTTAGTCAACTTGGTGATGGTAACTTTGTTTGTTAGGGATTTTATTCAACTTTTTATGGGAAGAAATCATTCCAATAAAATTCACAGACAGTGCATACAGTGGTGTCTTACAAGGTGATCATTTATTGTGGTTTAAACACAATTTTATTCTTAATTGAAATGAACACTAAACATGAAATAGTCTGATGATAGAGTAAGACCCCTCTGTGGCTCTCACTTTATACCTCTGTATCTATATCCATGAAATGTAAATTTATCTGTTATCAGCCTTCATGTTAGTACATAATGTGGGCAGCATGCTGTTTATTTCTTTTTACTGACGAATGATGTTCATTCTTAAGTCCAATAGGTTGCATTAACTTCACAACTTATGTTGATCTAACTCTTTCTAAAATAACCCAAGGCCATATTTTATAAACATACATTTTTCTTACTTTTGTAGAAATATCATGAAAAATGGATGATGTAAAGAATTTCTCTCTTTTTTTCTATTGTTACTAAAATTAAATCAGTAGTAGTATTATTTCCCTATAAGTGCTACACTTTTCATTTATTTCATATTTTTCAGTTTGCATCTGCTTCACTGTACTTCTCCAGCTCAGTATAAATGGCTGATAGGAAGAATAATCGAGGACATTTTCTTTTCAGCCTCAGGCATTAGACTTTAAACGTATTAACTCCATTTGTTATCACTTTGTAAAAAAAATCAATGTAAAACCACTCATATTTCTTTGCCTCTCGTGACCAGAGAATGCTATGTCTGCAAAGCAAATCCATATACTTAACGTGATTGCTCTGTGCACATCATCTAGTCCAGATAAGTAATAGAAATCCTGCATGCCACGGTACCTACATTAAGAACCTGTCAGTTTTAAAAATCATTCCTTTGTTTTCATGTAGTCTGGTTTTGCATTAACCCTGGAAGCATAGCTTTGCGAGGGAAAGTAGCTATGATAAAATCAATCAATGTAAAAAACTAGGCCCCCTGTATTTAATAACAAAATGGGGAAACATGGTATAAAAATAAGGGAGAAACAGGAATTATCAAAACAAATAGGATGCATGCCTTAATTTTGTTCAGCTTCGGTGTGTATGTTGGGTGCGGCTGCCTGCATTGTTTCAACTGCTTTTTGTTTCATTTTCCTTATGTGTGCCATATGCTTACTTGAAACCACCCATCAAGATCCACAAATAACTGTGAACTAGAGATAGTGCTAAATACAAACTCCAGTTTTTGTCTTATCAATCAGTATTTTTGGTTACCTATGACATTTCTCTATCATGGATACATAAACTTACAAACTGATCTTGTAGGTCATGTCTACAGCCAGACATTTTAGAGACTATATCTGGCAGAAAATATAGCAGTCTGATAATTATATTTTCTAATACTCAGTTGCTTTCTTTATGGAGATCTCGATACACATTTAGGAACTAGGGAACAAAAATAATATTTTTGTGTCATTTGTCTGTTACAGTACATTGTGTTAGTTCATTACTTTAATAATTTGTGTACATTTTTAGGGCGATATTCAGTTTACCTTCATGTGTGCTTACTGCACACGTGCAAACAGCAATTGTCCAAAAGGCCATTTGCAAAGTTGGCAAACGCCGAACGGAAAAGGTTCGAATGTGCAATGAGTGAATGTACAGTGGCATTCTCTCATTGCACATTCGACATTGTGGGGCAGATTGCACTATAGTGGGGATCGGAAAATGGTCCCTTTCCCCACTGTAGTGTGATCTTGGAGTTAGAATATTAAAGTAGGGGGGCTTGCCCCCCTGCTTTACACTTCATTGTTTTTTTCTTTCAATATTTATGTTTGAAAATCAACAAATCTGCTTTTCGATTTGCTGCTTTTCGAACATATGGAATCGTCACTGTTCTGACATTTGTGGTTACGATTCGCTCATATGAGCAATCACACCACTGTGATTAGGTTTTGTAAAGGTAAACCTGATATTCTTAGTTTGGGAGTTTGCAGCTAAGTGTCAGTCATTTTGGAAGCACTGTTAGGCATATATGCAAATAAGCCAGGCATAGGGTGTTTGCACTGAATAAGGAAAAGTGAAGGCATTTTGAAAAACATGTCTACTTATGGCAAAAGGGTAAACTACTTAAAATAAAGCATTAAGTACATATGAAGTACTATGTGAAAGCGAAAGGCTTCATGTTACTTGGTATGTATTCAGATATTGTGGAAGAGATCTTAAGGCAAGCAGCAGACTGTATAGTTTTTATTGTTATTGATATTTCTTAAAAAATAAGGGGTTTAATATATTTTATATAGCAGTATCCTTATTTGGGCATCCTGATGGTTTCATTAAAGAGTGGAAAAGGGGAGATAAGACAAAAATGATAAAAGAGATAAAAGAGAAAGACACAGAAGGATCATATTAAGATGGTTGTACTGGAGGTGGTTGGAGAGGAGGGGCAGTGATTTTTGGTGATGAAAGACCCCCCCTATTTTTTTCCAATATGTTTTTATAATAACAGGGTAGTTTGGTTGTGAAGTAGGCAAGAGGCTATAGGAGAACGTATATGATTAGAAAGACTGAAGAATAGCTAGCAGGAAATCCTAGTCTATGGAGCCTCAGATATTTTCTCTGCCAGATTATGGTGCAGTGGAGGACCCGAATGTTGAGGGGTATGGGCCTGTGGTGGTTCAGTGATTGGCACACTCTGGTAGAACATATCTTGAAAATCCTGAACTAAGGATTTGACTGGTTGAATTCATCTGTCCATGACCTGCTCTAGCAAGCCCTCAATGATGTCTAAAGCCCCATTAAGAGAAGCTTGCCAGGCTACCAGATACCAGAGTACCTGCAGGACTGGTAGCACTGACCCAAATCCTACAAGGATGTCCCCAGTCAAGGTGAGCATTCTCTAACCTGGGGGGGGGGGGGTACATGTCTGGGCCTCTCCTGAGGATTTTGAATCTGTAAAAATGAACATAAATTGAAAAGAGAGAACTATAACACATACAGGAAACATAATTAAAATTAAAAAAAACAGGGAAAAAAGTGAAACTACACACAGTACATTCTCGCATCATGCTACAAAGCATTCATTTACTTACTTCAAATAATTTTTGTTTCATAAGACTTTTTTAAAGTAAAACAGAATGTATGGGAAGTGCTTATGCAGACTTTTGGATGAAACTGTATGGGAAGTGTTTATGCAGATTTGCAGATGAAACATATGCTTACTTGAAAGGCACTGCTAATGATATAATTAAGCATGAGTTTTCATATGTCTGTAAATATCTCAGTAAATATGAACTCATAGAGGAGTTTTGTGTTGTTATGTGAAAACTTATGTCTGGTTAACAAAATGTTCGAACAGTATACTTTCAGGTTATACAGTTACCAAGATATGACAAATTGTTTGTAAAAGTTTAGCAAAAAAATAATAATTTTAGGATTATGTGCATTACAATATAATATAGTATTTATGGAAAGATTCAGAATGTACTATCACTATAAAGAATTCTTCTTACTGATATCATTGCTATTTGTGCAGTTTTGATAGCTGTTATTGTTCACAAAATATTTACTTTTTTATCTTAGCCTTTTTTGGAGTTTATTTTTCAGTGCAAGTTGTGTGTAGGCTGCTAAAGGTGTGGCATTGCACACCACTTACATATTAATGGCATATATATATATATATATATATATATATATATATATATATATATTAATATACATTAATGAAATAAGTTAAACACACAATAATATTTGCATCTTTATTTAGGCTACCAGAGCATTCAACCAATCTGACTTTTCAACTCTCCCGCTGTCTCCTGTTGTAGGAGACTTTTTCATCTATAAGAAGAGGATATGAGACTATTCTTGTTTCCCTATTTTTCACTTTTTCCTTTAACATTACTTATATGAGTATTATCTCTAAGGCATACCATTTACTGCAGTATTTGCTTCATATGTGTTGGTTGAGAAATGTATTGGCTAGTGATGGCTGAACCAAGAAGGCCAAGTGAAAGCAGCGACTTTTCAGAGCTCTATAGTTTATTTCTATTTATACAGAAAAACATAATTATAAAAGAGTATTTCTTTTGCTAAGTGGTTTACTAGAACTCTAGGTAATCAATTAAAAAATGTTTTGAAGATTTCTTAACATTTTCCTGTCAAAATATTCAAGAGACTTACCATCTATGAGTAAAGGTGAGAACTAAAAAAAAAAAAAGACTTATAGCTAGTAATGTACACACTTCAGGAATAGTATTTAAAATGGATGGATTTCAGAAAAAATATTAATAATTTAAAAGAAACTAACTTTAATAAAAAGAGACATCCTAAAGGAGATGATTCAACATCAAATCAAGATAACAGACATGGAGATTACTTTAACTGACATGGAGTGAAGACTTAACAAAGGAACACAAACATATATCTTTTTGGAACAGAATTCCTAGTTACAGAACAAATTAGATGACCTTGAGAAACAGAGGGCCAGGAAGAGGAGATATAATATTAGAATGCTTGGTATACCAGAAAAAAATGGAGAAGATATAATAACTTTCCTATCACCCCAAATTCATAAATGTCTAATCTTTCAGGATGGCATTCCTATGGAACTGAAAAGGCTCATTGGTCTATTGATAAGTCAATAACTACTAACACTCTTTCAACACCTATATCCAAAGTAATAAAACTCTTCCCATGTCTAGAAAAAAATAATTTGTTTAAAATCAGCTTGAGACAAGGATCCTTTAAAATATGGACAGTATAGCATAATATTTGATAATGATTATTTAACAAAAAAAACATCATAACAGGTTAATAGTAGGACATTATTTCCATGAAATAAAATAATATAAAAGCAACAATATTTTTCCAGCAAAGATAAAAATGCATTTAGCAAATGGCATAAAACTTTTACTAACATATAAGAAAAAACTTACTTGTTAAATATCATCTTGCATTAGTAAAGCACAACTAAAACAGCTTTCTTCTCAAAATTTGAACATTGAAAGCAATTATTAATTGTTACATGTACATTAGCTTTTATAGAGAATAGAAACAGAAGACTTTTAATATAAAATTATTATTTATCAGATAAATGATACAATGATTAATTGTGATTACATTTCATAGAAGAGCAGACATATTTGCTGAAAGAGGTAAAAAAGGAAACCATAGTCTGAGTCATCCTGGTGATAAATTATATAAAGTACATAAGGGAATAATTCCTTTATTTATTTGTTATGTATACATACAAAGTCCTGTGTCTGCAGTTCTGAATATAAATTTCAGCTAAACACCTTAGCTTGAGCAAGTCAGAGGAGATCATTTTGTTTTATGCACTGAACATTATAGAAGCTGACATTATATAGTGATTAATACTGTATCATATCAAACAGTTTTACAATTACAGATTTTGTTATTCTAGACTGTAGTTCATTTCAATTATTACTAGGTGAGAATTGTAGAAAACATTTAGTAAATGGCTGTGGTTTGGCTATGACAGACTAAAAATGCTGTTATTAAATTTTATTCAGAGATGGCATTTTAATTATATTATACTATCTTGTCCACCATGAATAAATAACACCAGTATGTCATGCCCCTTCTCTCTTAAAGCAAAATCTAGAGCTACCCCAACTACAGATTGAAACTCGAGAAAGAAATGAGTCTAAACTGATGTAATAAACTTGATATGTTAAACAGTACTTGGCAAAAATAAAGTTATCATAATTAAATGTGTTACTTGGAACAACCTAAAATAAATGATATAACATGCTCTTCTAATTGCTTATATTAAACAGATGAAACAGCTGATTATATCAAATTGATTTTGAGATTTTCTTAGCTTTGAATATTTTTTTTGGAAAGTATAAAAGACATTGAATGTGCATTTATAAAAATAATATGATATTGCAATAATCCCATTTGTTAAATTTTAGTATACAAGAAACATTAAATAATGCTAAACATTGTAGGATTGAACTGACTTAATGACCAGAATAAGAATATAAGAATGATCTATAATAGAATACAATCAAATATGAATTAATTAATTAATTTCATATATATATATATATATATATATATATATATATATATATATATATATATATATATAGGTCTAGTTCTGTAGACCAAATTTACAGTTAACCAAATTTTAGTTTACTGAGACAACAAAGAAATTTCACTAAAGCAAAACTGTACATCAGCAAATTTTTTTACAGGGAATGGAGACACTTGCCAACATGGGGAAATTTGGCCTTTTCCCAACTGCAGTGCCATCTTGGAGTTGGCATATTTAGATACAGAGGTGTGGTGGATGTAGCCCCCCACCTGGGTGTTTTTTGATATACTGCAGTGTGTTTTTTGGTTCACTGTTGGCCAGGTTTCTGTATTCCCTGTAAAAAAATTTGGTCATGTGTAGTTTCTGTTTAGTGAAATTTCTACGGTTTTATTAGGGATGTATATCTGAAGATCTGTGTGTGCATTAGAAAATATACAGAAAAATATGATAATATTATTTAATAAAATATTTGAAACTGATAAAACTTCACATCAAGAACATTATCAATGGAGAAAGGTACCAGAAAGAATTTAATTCAATAAGTAGTTAAAACACCTACATATACAAAAATGACAAAAAACTTAATCGGATAAAATAAACATTACCAACTCAGTTTAAATATACAAGATAGTCATACATCAGGTAACTCTGACCCAATCATTAATCTTATGAGCACTTAAAATTGTGATTGCCTTGACTTATTTTAACTGGTTAGAGTGACAACAGATTCATTGGTGAGAGTGTCCACATTTGGGTGAATTTTATAAATCATCTCGCTTGAACAGAGGCCACGGTGGTACAGCTGTTAGTATTGTCACCTCACAGCAAGAGGTTCTCCTGTTCGATTCTCAGCTGGAGCACCTTCTGTGTGGAGTCTGCATGTCCTTCCCGTGGTCGAGTGATGTTAAAGACATGGAGGTAGGTGCATGTGTGAATGGGTGTGCCTTCTTTGAAGGTTGGGTGTCGGGCTGGCAACTCGGCACCATAAAAATCCACTGCCAATCATTAGCAGACTGGAGTTCCACTGTAGCCAAAGCAAAAAGCTAAAAGACATATTTCGCTTGAACTTGCATCCATGCAAAGCTATAGATTATGGAAGCTTGTTTATTAGAAGATTACCAATAGATGGAGGGTTAGCTTATATTGAATCAGTGTCTTCATTGTTAAAATTTGTTTCAAATGTTTAAAAAAAAACACAATCTGTGTCATGTTTCTATCCCTCTTTGGGTCTTTGCAGTTTTATAAACAACTATTAACCATCATTCTTGGATATTAAACTGATTTTATATTGATGTTATGGAACCTCTGGGTATTAACATTGATTGAGAATATTTAACAAATTCATGAATGAAAGGTCTAGCCAACACTCATACAGACTCATCAACCCAGTTGGTTGGGGCTTGCCGATCATAAGATTAATGAGTTGAGTGGTGCACTATGAGGTCATAGGTAATGATACAGAGTTAGGTGCTCATTTAGATATATCAGAGTTGGTGCAGTTTGGGAGTAGTGTTTGGGGACAGGTGTGGATGAGGTACATCAGAGGGATGGTAAAGCAGGTAGTGCAGCTGAGGAACAACACAGGTTTGTGGAGCCCCCTTTTTAGTGAAGGGGTAAAGTTTCACGAGTAGGCCTTTGGTGATGAGAATGTTTGATTATGAGGAGTTTGGGGTTGTACACAAATGGGGTGGAGTCACAACAGTATAAGGCTGGGTTGGACTTTGTAATCCAGCTGGATGATTGCTTAGCTAAGCAGGCTCTGGGGCAATGGGGGGGGGGGGGTATTTTGACCACTGCACATACTGCTTTTAGTTAAAGGAAAAATCTGGAAGGGGGAGTTTGTTGATATTCTAAATTAATTGATGTGGATGGGATTCAACGTTTGATGGAATCAGAAACTGCAAAAAATAAAGACTTTTGGTGGCTTTAGCAGCCTTGGGGAAGAGGAGGGTAGGTAGACTGTGCCGAAGGACATAGGACAACTGGGTATTAGGTTTAATTTATTACATGGTGGTTTGGTTGTAGAAGGATACTGCATTTGGCCTTTGGCTTATTTTCTCACAATCTGTGAGGGACAGGATCTGTAGTTAGGGAATGCTTGGTTGTGGGTACGATCAGAGATTTTGGAAGAGGAAGGCACACATCCTGACATTTAATTAGCCACTGTGGTTGATAGCTTTGGAGCCGTTAGCAAGGGGGTTAATTTAAGGGGTTGTTGGGAAGGGGGTATGCTGGGTTTTTAATGCAGCGTGTTGCCCTTGAGTGGCAAGTAGATTTTCACACACCTGTTTAAAGTGTGTGTGTGTGCATTCAGCTGTGCAGGTGGCAAGGGGGAAGGCACATTGGTTAATTTGAGTTTGCAGCAGCTTGAATTAGGTTGGTTGCCATTATTGTTTCCTGGATTTCAGGATAGTCAGGGTAAGGGGAATTTTCAGGGGTAGAGAAGGGGGGTATGTGTGTCCCAGGAGATGCATTGTCCCATTAATGTATAGGTATTATGTCAGCTGCTCATGGAATTTCCTGATGCAGCAGTTGCAGTTGAATTTACAGATAAGTTTTCTGAGAGATTTTCTATTAAATCATGTAGAAGGGGACAGGTCAGTTTGAAGGAATCTGCATTCCTTGCAGGGGAAGAAGACATTTTAGAAGGCTTGGTAGAGAAGGAATGGTGGGTGGGTAGGTTATTGGGTCTGACTGATATTCCTCCCATTAACAACATTAAGGTTTTTCTGTTGGGGTTGTTTCCTAAGAAGTTGGCAGGGAATTTCATTTGAATCATGTCTTTTCCCGAGGGGAATTCTTTGTTTGATTTTATTTTAGGAGATAACACAAGTTAGTTATGTGTCCTTTGATGATGCAGTGCAGGTCATTCAGGACCTTGTGGACCCATGTTTGGTGAAAGTAGATATTGAATTTGTTTCCCTTTATTATCAGTTTGAGAGGGAGAGTGGATGTTGTTGGGCAGGGTGGTTGGGTTAAAGTTTTACTTTGATATTGCTACACCAAAGCAATTATTGGTGGCCTGTGCTACTTTGAGAGGATTAGCACTGCTCTCCATTGGATTTGGCTGCAGTGGGGGGTAGGGGGTAGCCAGAATTTGGTACAGTATCTTGGTGACTTCTTAAGTGTAGGTAAAAAGTTTGATGGAGCATTGGAAGGTTTGCATGTGTTTTGGGAATGTGTGAGAAACTGGGTGTTCCGTTAGCTAGATAGCAGTTAGAATGCTCAAGCAAGGCATTGATTTCTGGGATTGCTAGTGGATGCAGGCTATGGTTTGTTTTGTTTACCAGATGTAAAGATAACACATTTAAAAGATAAAATCTGTGGGAAAATCCAGGAACAAGGTGCGGATTCAGAGGCAGTGCACCTAGGTCATTCCTATTGTGGGTTGGAGGCCTTTTGTTGAATGGGGGAAAGCAAATATCACTGGGTAACGGTTAATAAGTTAGAACATGTTGATTTGGCATTGTGGTAGTCTTTTTGGAGTAATTTAATGGTATGGCTTTTGTCAGGCAGATTGGGTCATTCAAGGGGATTTGCAATTATTTACAGATGCAGCAGGAAGTATTGGGATGCGGGGGCTTATTTTTTTTGGGGGGGGTGGTTTCTGGTTCATTGGCTGGCAAGATGGCAGGATGATTGCAGAAGGGATGTTGAGTGTTTGGAGTTAGTTCCAATTTGACTGACGTTGAAGGTCTAGCAGGAGAAGTTGTAGGGGAAAAAGGTTAATTTTCATTCAGTCAAGATGGCAGTGGTACCAGCCACTGGTGTTGCCAGATGAGGTTTGTCAGATTGGCTTGGAATGATCAATTGCTTGGTACAGGAACCTTGGGCAGCTTTTTAAAGGAAGGTGTATGGTAGGGCACTGGAAGATTTGGTAAAATTTATGTTGCAGCTGCCTGAGGAGAAAAGAGTTCGGTGGGAAGGATTGTTAAAATATTTGCTTGAAGCTTAGTCGCAAGATAAGCAGTTTAGTCTATCAAGGTGGACTTAGCAGCGTTTAGTATAGTTGCAATGGTGGCAGGGTCATGTGACTTTACTAAATCTTGGACTGTGGTTCATATGTTGAAGTGTTGTGGTAGTGTTGATAGTGTGAAAACTGACAGATGATGGCCACTGAGGTATTTATATGACAGGGCATTAGGATGTCGATGACAGGGATCCAGTTTGGTTCAGAGAGGATGGAGTACTCCTGAATGATTTTGGTTTGGACCTCTTTAATGTACACTTAGGTTTCTTTTGGAGGGTTTACTGAAAGTTTTGGAGTGAATGAGGAGGAACAGCCTGTGTCAGGCTGCTTGACGACGAAGATGGGCAAGCTTATCCCTCTTCTGTTCCCCCTCTGGTGTTGGGTGTTTAATTCAGTGAGTTGGGGAATGAAAGTGAGCTGTGGGATGTTACTTGATAAGGAAAAGTAAGTGAGAAGAGGTGAGGATTATTTGGTGAGGCTGATTGAGGTTACAGTGCCCTAGTAAATGGTTATATGGATGTTCATGCTGTGATCAAAAAATTAAAATGTTCAATAAAGTTAAGTTTATGGAAGTTTAATAAAGGTCGTCAAATATCATTTAGTGTGGTGTATTTATTGAATAGGACCAGAACAAACGAGGTTTGGGAACAAACCAATTTGTCAAGGGACATCTTTGGGTGAGGATCAGGTAGGAATAATAAGGGAGTTAAGATGGTAGTGGAAGAAAGTTAATGTGGGTGGATGGATGTGTTAAACTGGGAAAGTAGGAGGGTTGGGAAGAAATGAGTTAAGTGAAAGGAGGAGCTTAACTGTTTTTGTGTGAGTATAACTGGGTAAGAAATCAGCTTTTGGTGTGAATTTGCTATCCACCCTCCCTTCCTGTTTTAGAAGCATTGAGGAATGTGTGGTTATTTCATGGAATTTGTTGTTTATGCAGAGATGAAGTGCAGGCTTGTCCCTCTTCTCTTCCCCCTCTGTTGTTGGATATTTAATTCAATGAGTTAGGGAATGAAAGTGTGCGATGGGGCGCTACTCGATAAGTAAAAGTAAATGAGTGAAGGTAAGGATGCTCCTTTTTTGGTTAAGGTGAGCAAGGTTACTCTACTCTATTAAATGGTTTTATGGATATTCATGCTGTGATCAATAAATTAAAACGTTGTTCGATAAAGTTATGTTTATGGATGTTTAATAAGGGTCAAATATCATTTGGTGTGAGGTTGTGTGTTTATTGAAGGGGACTGGGACAATTATATTTTAGACCAATCACATCTAAAAAAGATTTCAACAGAACTTAAAACAAATTTACTTAAACAAATTTCACTGAAAGAGGTAACAGATAAGATAAAAGAACATAAAACTAGCAAATCTCCAGGTATAAATGTAATTGTTTCTGAATTTTATAAGATGTTTCCACCAAATTATTTTCCTCTCTTTCATAATAGTCTTAAAGATATTCATTTAAGCAATTCCCTTATCCTGGACATCCTTATTAATTAGCCCAATGCATAATACGAATAACAATCCACAGCCATTTTTCTCCTACTGACTTATATCACTCTTAAATACAGTGTCTAAGATCTTTATGTCCATTTATAGGACAGGTTCAAAATGTCAATATCACATATAATTGGTATTGACCAAAATGGTTTTATAAATAAAACAAGATATTTGATAGTATTAAAAGAATAATAACATTTATGGATATCCTAAGTAATGAAAAGCAGAAAACATTTGTATTTAATCTCTATATAGAAAAAGCCTTTGATTCACCTAAATGGAATTACTTAAAACACTGGAATTATTTGATGCTTCATTGTAATTCATTTCACTTATAAAAAATAATATTAAGATACAACCAAAATATTAAGATACAACCAAACACCCTAATACTGGGTGACTTCATCTACCCTGCCATTAACTGGGAAAACTACTCGTGTACCAACACCTTTGCCCAGCGGTTCTTGGAATTCATAAATTCCAACGCCCTGGATCAACTAATCCATTGTCCCATGAGGGGCTCCAATATCCTAGACCTGGTCATTACCAACATGGGAAATCGATGATCCACACCTATGGTCACTTCCTCTTTGGTCAGGTCAGACCATAAGCTAATTATCCTTAACTTCCACATCCCACCCCCACCCCCCAGTAAGGAAACCTCCATAAAATACTTCTCCAAAGCCAACTTCATGCTACTCAAGTCAAAAGTGACAAACTTCATGACACCCATGCAGACGCGAACTGAAAGTTCAACTGCTGAGTCCTACACTAAGGCACTGTACAAGCACATCCACTAATGCATGAATTGTGCCATCCCAAATAGGGCCAAAAGGGTCTTCTCCAAAAAAAAATGAAGCTAATCTTGTGGTCCACTGCCATAAACAAACTTAACAACAAAAGGAAGAAACTGTTGCAGAAAAAAGGAAAATCCCAGGATGCAAAAAACTCCCTTACCAGCCTCAGTAAGAAGCTGAGATCCCTCATAAAATCCTCCAAAGCTAGTTACGAAAATAAAATTGCCAAAGATTCCAAAGACAACCACAAGGCATTCTATAACTATGTCAAGAATCTAAATGACAATGCTCAGATCTGCTCTGAGCTCCAACAGAATGGCATTAAATATACTGATTCCAAGGATATTGCCAATATCCTGGCAGATTGATTCAGTGCCAACTTCACCTCCCTCTCACCCCCTAAATAGCCCATCTCAATACCGGAGGATTGCCAAATTCCAGTAATAACGGCCACACAGGTAAAAAACGCACTCTCCAAAGCTAAGAATACAGCATCCATGGGACCAGATGACATCCCAGGCTGTGTACTACATGAACTATAAAATGAACTGGCACCTCACCTAAGTGTCATGTTTAATCATAGCCTCATCTCTGGCTTTGTGCCCACTGAGTGTTGCACAGCTACAGTTATCCCACTCCACAAGGGGGATCCACCCTGGATCCCAGGAACAACCTCCCTATCAGTCTGATGAGCCTGATCTGTAAGGCCATGGAATGTATTATCATGAAACTTTTAAAAAAAGACATTGGCAGCCTTCAAACACTGGACCCCACCCAGTTTGGGTTCGTGAAGGTCCAATCTTGTTTCCTGAACCTAATTGACTTCTTTGAATCAGTCTCCAGAGCCGTGGACGAGGGTAAGGCGGTCCACACAGCCTATCTGGACCTCGCCAAGACCTTTAACACCATCCCCCACTCTGGAATCATAGATAAACTTATTAAGCTGGGCATTAATCCCTATGTCACTCGATGGGTTGCCAACTGGCTTGCTGACAGAACCCACACTGTAAAAGTAGCTGACTGCAAACCCAGCTCCAGACAAGTGACAAGTGGAGCACCACAGGGTTCAGTCCTGGGACCACTCTTGTTTGGCATCTACTTCTCTAAAGTACAGGCCAATACTAAGGGACTCTGGCTAACAAAGTTTGCAGATGACTGCAAACTGGGAGCCATTATTGAATCTCCAAATGATGTGGATACTCTACAAAAGGGCCTTACAGAAACAGATGCTTGGTGCCAGAGCCATGGGCTCAAGCTCAATACCAAGAAATGTATAGTCATCCCCTTTGGGAAAAAAAACATGTACCCATGAATTACCACATAGATGGCAGTATACTAAACACAGAAAGTGTGATAAGAGACTTAGGGACACAGGTGGACAGTGGTCTCACCTTCGATAACCACATCGCCACAATAGTCAGAAAATCCTTCTATGCGGCACACCTCATCACTAAGGGCTTTTCATCCAGAAAAAAAGGAGGTCATTGTCCCACTGTACTCATTCCTCATTAAACCCATTATAGAATACAATGCCCCATTTGGTATGTACCTCTCAAGAAACCGGCAACAACTGGAAAGGCCACATAAATACCTCACTAAAAGAATCACAGGCCTAAAGCAGATGCCCTATGCTGACCACCTTAAAAAACTCCAGCTATACTCTGTTGCATATCGTCTACTCAGAGGCAATCTCTGCTTAACATACGAGGCCATGTTAAACCCAGAGATGTTGGACATGCTACACTTAAAGAAATCCCAATCCCTCAGAGCCACATGCTCCAGGGATCTAAACCTTGTCATCACAATAAACAAAACATGCTGGAGGGATAGGTTCCTGACTCAGCGACTCCCCAGACTCTGGAATAGACAGCGCATACATGTCACGCAGAGCACCTCTTTGTCCCTCTTCAAAAGGAACCTTGATGATTGGATGGGAGAGAGGTAATTCACCCTGGGGATAATGTCAGTCACCCTGCTCGACAGGGTCCAGGAAGTAAATAGTGTGGGAAGAAATAGCCAGGGAATTGTTATGGCTAGGCTTGTATAGACCCTAAGGCCGATAGCCTAGTACCAACCTATGAACCTATGAAACTATGAACCTATAAATATACAGATATTAAAGCCTATGTTAGCCTGGCTCATTTTTCTCTGAGACTATCCCTTTAACCAAAGGACCAAAACGTGGTTGCCCATTTTAATCTATTCTGTTTGCTAAGCTATAGAGATCTTTGTAATAACAATTCAATCTAACTCGAAAGGTATAGAAACTGCTGTTAACTATAATTCAAAAATTATGCTTTATGCTGATGACATAGTGCTAACTACACTAAATTTAAAACAGTCATTAGAATAATTAACTTGCACAATTAAACAATATTACAATCTGGTCTGTAATTCAAAGACTGAAGGTCAAAATTTTTTTTCATAAATAAAAAAAATAATCTTGAAATAGGTCCAAAAAACATTAGGAAAATAATTTTTAACTGCAACTTACTTCTGTATTCTTATCAGGGATACTATAGAAGAAACCAAAGATGTTAAGAAAAAATATAAGTAGAAATATCTAATTCTAAACTATCTAAAACTAATTATTTCATTATTTTGAAGGTGGATCACAATTAATAAAAATGGTTCTATTCCCCAAAGTCTTGTTTATAACTTAGGCTTTTGTTCACTCTCCAAATAATATAAATTAAAAAAAATAAATAAATTATTAATGAATTTCCTCTGGTTTCCAAAGAAACATAGAATATCTTTTTAGCATCATACTAGATCATGGTAAAGTCGAGATCAAAGTCAAAGTAAACGTTATTGTCATTCAGACTCCACAAGTGCAACTGAATGAAATTACATTACTCCAGGCTCTATGTGCAAACATCTAACATATACAACAATTCACATTACTATGTTTAGACATTCCTACTACATAATATTTACTGTTTTAATTTTACATATCAATAGATATTTACTAAGCTAAAGATACACAGCATTTATTGCACAGAATTCCACAGCTACTTCTTATTGCACAGGATTCTGTTGGCACTAGTCTAAGGAAACATGATATTTATTGCACAACAATTTCACAGCTGTTACTTATTGCACAGAATGCTGTTTTAGCATCAGTGGATATTGCACAGAAAAAATATAATACTCTATTAGATTAATTGCACAGTGTATGTAAGACCTTTTAAGGTTATTGCATGCAAATATGCTTCTCACTTGTCATATTAACTACTGTCCCTAATGTCAAGCGAGATGTAAGTTGCTGTCAGAGTTCAGTAGCCTGATGACGAGGGGATAGAAGCTTCTGCTAAATCTGGCCATTTTTATAATGTATGCCTCCCAGATGTTAGGTGCAGGAACAGTCCATATGTATGATGAATGCAGTTCATGACTATTTGCCTGGCTCTGCTGAGACAACAAGACTGGTGCAAGTCTTGAATAGATAGTAGAGTGATCCTGCTAATCTTTTCTGCTGCTTTCACAACTCTTTGGAGGGACTTGCAGTTTGTGGTGGAGCAGTTGTCATACCAAGCTGTAAAACTGCTTGTTAGGATGCTCTCAGTTGTGCCCCTGTAGAAAGTAGTGAGAACAGGGGTTGGTAGATTTGCTCTTCTCAATCTTTGCAGAAAGTGTAGGCATTGTTGTGCTTTCTTAACAATGGCATTTGTGTTCACAGACCAAGACAAGTCTTTCAAGATGTGCACCCCAAGAAACTTGGTGCTTTATAACCTCTCCACTGTTTTCCCATTTGATTGTGAATGGGGAATATTTCTTATGGTTTGCTCTGAAATGCATGATTGCCTCCTTGGTCTTATTCACATTAAGTGCCAGATTGTTACCACACCAAGTTATCAGTTGTCTCACCTCCTCTCTATAGGCTGTTTCCTCCTCATTGCGGATGAGACCCACAACTGTGGTATCATTTGCAAACTTTATTATATGATTGGAGCTGTACTTGGCAGTGTAGTCATGCATTAGCAGAGTGAATAGCAGAGGGCTCGAATACAGCCTTGAGGTACACCAGTGCTCAGGGTGATACTATTTCAGGTGTTCTTTCCTGCACATGATGTTTGTGCCCTTTCAGTAAGCAAGTCCAAAATCCAACTGCACATTGGAGTGCTGACACCTAGCTTAGTTAGCCTCTCTGTCAATTGCTGAGGTATGACTGTGTTGAATGCCGGACTGAAATCAATGAATAACATGTGCACATAGCTGTTGTTGTTTTCCAATTGTCCATTTAATCTAACATGGAAGCTAGTAAAAGTAAGAGGTTGTCCTGCTACTTAAATGGTTCAAGATTTAGACATTTAATTTGAATGGGGTGGCAAGATATTACAGGAAGTACATGCTTGAGCACAGGCACACACACACATGCACACACACCATATGAAGCTATCTTCATGCCCTTACACATGTGCATGCACTTTTATACACACGCATGCAAGAGCGCACACACACACACGCACACACACACACACACACACACACACACACACACACACACACACACGCACACACACACACATGTATATGCGCAGATTCACAGGGACGCCCAATGACACACACATATACATTTCTGAAATAGCTATGTGTAGTTTTTGTATGATCAGTGACCATATCAATAGCGGAGAATGTGTATATGTGTCAAAAGATGGTGTGCACTCTTCATCCCTGCAAGACAATTAATTTGGCTAAATGATTCTCTGAATCTCTTTGCCATATTACACTATTTTTCAACTATATTTTACAGTATTTTTGCTGTTTTCTAGCATATACATGCATCAGCTTTACTGGACCCAGTCTGTTTTTACAGTTTATGAGCACTAATCCAGCTTTCCTCCACAAAAGAGGCCTCCCCCTACACCCTAGTGAGAGTAGAATATAACTAAGCACCTGAGTGGTGCTTGTTGGCTCAGGGCCCAGTCTAATGTGCTACTAATGGCTAGAATGTTTGAAATCAGTTTATATTCATTGCTACTTGTTGGACCCATTAGCGTGGGTTTGCCTGGCGTGCACCACCCACATAATCATGCCCTACCATGCAGTGAAGGATACCATTGGCGGTTATAGAAACAAACTCTTAGATAGATAATTTTCCCTTAGTCGACTGCTTGTGCTACATCAGAGCTTTCTCGCTGTTGTGCTTCACTGCCCGGTTTGACACTCAGCTGAGCCTCTGAGGTTCCCCTACAAGTGTTACGTATTAAGACTCTCATAGTTTAGAACTTTTTCCTTGTCCCTTAGCCATACCTGGTTCTTCTAGTCCCCTCCCTGTTACGGATCACAATACTTCACCTAACGTCATGAATGGACAGTTTCCCATTATTTCTCCAGCCAACCTGACTGACACGGGCATCCTGAGGCAATGTAGCAATTGCCTCATGTATACTGACAGCCCACTTCTCCTAATTCACTTAAATTCAATATGTGACAGATGCATCTCTATAAAGAATCTAGAATCTAGGCTATCTCACTCACAAATCAGTATATCAATAACTAAGCAAGTTGTCAGCACCCACATTTCACCTCCTGCATCATCCACGTGTACATCATCTAAACCTACATACACAGAGGTTCTCACTAGAAGCCTACCTAAAGATCAGAAATCTCCCAAACATAAACACACTTCACTTAATACACTCCCAGCAAATCACAGTACACATAGAAATGCATGGACCAGTGTCTCATCAAACATGCCCCTAAGGCAAAATACAAAATCAAATGTTTTAGTCATAGGTGACTCCATTGCGAGACTCACAGATGTCCCACAACCAGGCTGGATAAGGAAAAGGTCACTGTCAGCTGTCTGCCACGTGCCAGGATCTGCCACATCACACATGCACTCAAGTCTCTCAACAACAGGCACTGTTATTTTGTCATAGTCCATATTGGTGTGAATGACCTGAGACATATTTCATGGGACTATATGAAGAGAGACTTGACTGAGCTCACTGATTATGTGTCTCAGGAAGGTATGTCCCTAGCCTTAAGCAGCATTCTACCTTCACCCAGAATGATGCCTCAATACAGGCAAAAATGACTGACTTCAACAACTGGCTTAGTTTATGGTGTCATTCTAAGGGGATCCAGTACCTGCTAGCCTTGAATGATATGGTTGATAGACCATGATGCTTTGCCAGAGATCATCTAGGGCTGTCACGTATGAGCTTTTGGCCACTGCCTAAGGTTCTTGCTTCCCCATAGAGCAATTTTAGGCAATGTCACAAAAACAAAATTCCCAAAGTAAAAATATCCTCAAAAAACAACCTTACGGTTATACTGCTAAATGCTAGGAGTCTAAATCTGAAACTGCACTCAATGGAAGCACCCCATGTCACCTCTGTGGTAAGGAAGGCCTTTTACATTGCTGACCTCATAAGCAAGGGCATAACTTCCAGAGCAAAAGAGGTTATAACCCCCCTGTACTCAGGGCAATAATAGAGTACAGGGCTCCCCTTGATATATATCTTAACAGGCACCTGCAGCAACTGCAGAGACCTAAAAGGTTCCCCACAAAGAAAATTCAGGATCTTCAGCACATCTTACATGGACAGACTGAAATCACTGTCACTATACTCTGTATCATGTAGACTATTCAGAGGGAACCTGTGCCTTGCATAAAGAGCAAACTTCTGATCTTGCTTTAATGGAAATACTGCACATTTGTAGGTCAAATGGTACATGATTCTCTCGCTCTATGGACCTTAACCTAACATGTGACATTAACAGGACTTGCTGGAGAGGCAGATATGGCTCCCAGAGGTTGCTTCCCCTCTGGAATAAACTTCCAAAACAGGCTAGACAGAGCCCTTTGTTAACCATTTTTAAGCGTAATGTGGATGATTGGATGGGAAACTGTAAATTCACCCCATGGGTTTCAACTGTATCCCTCAGGACAAGGGAAGTTGATACTGATTTAGGTCTGTTTATAACATAGAACATATCTCTAGACCCTTAAGGGAACAAGGGTTGAACTTGGCTTGGCTTGTAGGGCCCTAGGGCCATTAGCCTAGTAACCTCCTTTGAATGTATAAACTTATGAAACTATGGACAAAAACAGTGTTAAACATGGTAATATTCAGTGATTATGATGGATGCTTTGTTAAACAAAAATTGTTAAGGAACCATTTCCTTATGGCTTGCCCTTGTCTACAAAGTACCAGTTGCATGTTAGCTTAACAGTGATGGATAAAGGTCATACCTTTTAATCATCTCCATGGAATCCCAAATGACAGGGCAGGCCTAGTATTGACTCTGGAAATAATGAGTGTATGACATCATAACAGTGTATCCTTGCACATGCGTATGTACTTTAATTCACTAAAAGGTCAATAATGCACAAAAAAATATTTTTCAAATACTCTAAATCATTCTGATGACAACTAACATTTATGTTGTTGGCCACATGACAAATTTGCTTTATCTGTACATGAGACTGCTGTATTTGCATTCTGGCTTCACCTGTGGGACTATTGTCACAATACATGCCAGTGTCATTACACTTACCAGTAGCTTAATATTTGTCAAAATGCAGAGGGATGGAAAAACTTCAAGCAACAGTATGAAGCTTACAGCTGTATCACACAAGCATGAGAGCAGAATTCAGAAATATTATGTGAAACATCATAAATATTTATGAAAAAATATGTTAATAGTTAATCATTAGAAATGAAGATGGAATCCAACATGCAATTATGTAAATCACAAAAATAAACAATAAACACCAAGCTGTAGATAGCATCTTTGGGATATACTTAAATCATTTCATGGTGTAAGTGGTGGGAAACTCAAAACAAATGCTAGAAGGATCTCATCTTAGAGAAAATTCAGACAGTGTTGTAGGATTTCCTCTTTGACTCTGTATCTGGCATTCGAAATGTTGGGATAATTTCCCTGGTTGTATCCATGGTTTGCATGTATGCCAAAACTACTATTTTTTCATAACAATCTCTTTGAGATATACATGGACTAGGCTGGTGCACTTAATGAATACTTATGAAATGGGGGATATATTTTTGTCTTATGCTGGACAAAGCCTAACAAATTATGGGAGTAGAAACCTTGATGTGGTGAAAAGCAAGTTTTGTTTTCATACAACAATGACATTGGTAATCTCCAAACTCTGGACCCTACCCAGTTCGGGTTTGTAAAAGGCAGATCATGTCTCCTAAACCTGATAGACTTCTTTGAAGCGGTCACCAAAGCTGTAGATGAGGGTAAGGTGGAAAACACAGCCTATCTAGATCTCGCCAAGGCTTTTGACACCATCACCCACTCTGGAATTATAGACAAACTCACTAAACTAGGTATAAATCCCTATGTCACAAGATGGGTTGCCAAATGGCTCACTGACCGAACCCACACTGTGAAAGTAGCAGACTCTAAATCCAACTTCAGACCAGTGACAAGTGGAGTACTACAGGGTTCAGTCTTAGGTCCTCTCCTGTTTGATATCTACTTCTCTGAAGTACAGGCTAACACAGAAGGTCTTTGGCTAACAAAGTTCACAGATGACTGCAAACTAGGAGCCATAATCAAATCTCCTAATGATGTGGGCATCCTACAAAAGGGCCTCACTGAGACAGATGCCTGGTGTCAAAGCCATGGCCTCAAGCTCAATGCCAAAAAGTGCATTGTCATCCCTTATGGTAAAAACTCTGTACCCATGAATTACCACATAGAAGGTAGTCTACTTAACACTGAAAATGTGATGAGACCTTGGGACACAGGTGGACAGTAGTCTCTCCTTTGATAATCACATCTCCACAGTAGTCAGGAAATCCTTCTATGTGGCACACCTCATCACAAAAGGTTTCTCATCCAGGAAAAAAAGAGGTCTTTGTTTTCCTTACTCATCACTCATTAGACCCATTATAGAGTACAATGCCCCTTTTGGTATGTACCTCACAAGACATCTACAACAACTGGAAAGGCCACAGAAATACCTCACAAAGAGGATTACCGGCCTCAAACAGATGCCCTATGCAGACCGTCTCAAAAAACACCAGCTTTACTCTGTCGCATATCGCCTACTCAGAGTCGATCTGTGCCTAACATACAAAGCTATGTCAAACCCAGAACTGTTGGACATGCTGCACGTAAAGAAATCCCAATCCCTCTGAGCTACATGCTTTAGGGACCTAAACCTTGTCACCACAATAAACAGAACATGCTGGAGGGATAGATTCCTATCTCAGAGACTTCCCATACTCTGGAACAAACTACCTAACTATATCAATCAAAGCTCCTCATTAGCACTCTTCAAGAAAAATCTTGATGATTGGATGGGAGATAGGAAATTCACACCGGGGATCACTTCTGTGGCTCTGCTTGACAGGGGCAGAGGAAAATAATTTTTTTGGGTGGCAAAATCCAGGGTACCGTTTGGCTAGGCTTATAAAGGCCTTAGGGCCAATAGCCTAGTACATACCTATGAACCTATGAACTTATGAACAGACTTCCTGTTCTTCATTGAATTTTGCAGTTATTCACTTCATCTGTAAAATTTCAAAATAATATATTTTAAACAGTTGGAGTGTAGACTTGTATGATGTGCTGTTAATATCAACCTATCTTTATACTGATTGGATTTTCTTTCTAAAATAGGTGATTGGCTTGATGCTGTAATTACTTTTGTCATTTACATTATTTAACATCCATTTTATTATGCAGGATATTAATTGGTGATATAAAGATTGTTTCACTAATTACCATTTTAAGTTGTGTTTAAGTCATTTGTTTTGCCTGTTGTCTTTCTATTCTATCTCTGTATATATCTGTATCCTTCTCCTGCAGTATGTATGTATATATATATATCTATCTCTCTCTCTCTCTCTCTCTCTCTCTATATATATATATATATATATATATATATATATGTGTGTGTGTGTGTGTGTGTGTGTATATATACAGTATCCTTCAATTGCTCATTCTCAGCCTCTCAACATGTATATTTATTTATTGTATTTGTTTTTGTTTACCAAGGTAGAGATCTGATCTATATAATAAGTGTAAGGCTCAGCCTGGATAGATATACACACACACACACACACACACACACACACACACACACACACACACACACACACACACACACACACACACACACACACACACACACACACACACACACACACACACACACACACACACACACACACACACACACACACACACACACTCACTCATACTTTCATATACATAGGTAGATAGATAAAAACTCACACACAAACTTGCGGATAGTGTGTGTGTGTGTGTGTGTGTGTGTGTGTGTGTGTGTGTGTGTGTGTGTGTGTGTGAACATTTGTCTGAATAAGAGCAGTGCAGTGACTTTATTGCTGAAAGCCACTTACAGCAAATAAGTGTTGATGTCCTGCCTTCACTGTTGTGTGACTTACTGAATGTGGCTTTCAGCATTTTTGGGGGGCTATTTTATGCATTTTTCAGGCTATTTTATCCATCAGACAAATGAATAACCATCAGTCTCTCTCTCTCTCTCTCTCTCTATATATATATATATATATATATATATATATGTATATGGGTCTAGTTCTGTTTATCAAAAAAATGTTTTCAAAAACAGAAAGCTGGACCCATATATATATGTATAGTGTATATATAATGTAAGTATTGTTGACTATAGGTTATTCTGATGAAGCTCTTCCACCTGAATAAGAGCGAAAGCTTAATCATCTATTCAGTGTCTGAGTTTTTATTTCCTTTCTACTAGCTCAGTATTAATTACTACGCCTAAAAGAAGTCTGAATTTATATATATATATATATATATATATATATATATATATATATATATATATATATATATATGTTTGTAATACTAGGAGAAAATTCACACAGACTCTGTGACCAGAGGTGAGGAGTAAACCACATTCCTTGGATCTGTGGGGAAGAGAGCTTATCACTAAGACATTCTGCTGAAAAACATGTTTAATGAAGATGAAATTATTATGTAACAAAGACTTTGCTGGCAGCTCCTAATGCATTTACCAATTTTATGACTTTTACCTTATTGCCTGGAAAAGTGTGGACAAGTTGTGATTACTAGCCAAGCCAGGGCATGCTGAGTGCATCCTGTTCTTGTTATAACTCAACTTCCTCCTTGGAATAAAAGCATAAATGACAGAAGGTTTCTTTAGCTGGATGTGATTTTTTGGAGGTAGTGTTCTATCATCATTATGCTAAAAGATCTTAATGTAAGGAAAGCCTATTCAGTGTTTATTCATTAGCAACAAAACAGGAAATTATGTTGCAGCTAACGTGGACCTGGCATTTTTTATAGAAACCTGGCTCCATAGGCACCATGTTAACTAACCAATAGCAACAGTTCAGCCTGTGTTTCTTTTCAATTTTTCAGAGCATTAAGCTATTCAGCAATAGTTGCTGATTGTTATCAGGTTTTGGTGAGTTATTATCACTAAACAGATCACCAAATTACTAAACTATTTCAAGCATTTCCTGCTGGAGAAATAAGCTAAACATGATTTGTTATCTAGAATCCACAAGATAACTGGATTTTTTAAAAATAATTTTATTGACTGTAACATCAACAGTCAGAAAAAAACATTATACATATTTGGAAGAAGTTTTATGGTACAATGAATGGCACTGCTTGCAGTCCTTGTGCTAAATTATAATGCAACCATTTTTGCATACAGTCATTTGACTAACTATTGAACCAACAGTGACTATTTATGATGGTTACAATAATGTGTACATGTTCTTCACAAATCAACTGTATATTCTATATAAAATATGCAGTCTTTCATAAATTAATTTGCTCATTTGACAACATTGTTATATATTTCAAAAATCGCTGTCATTTTTGGACAGAATTTGAAACTTTTTTTCTTTTGCTTTATTCTTCCAGTTTATGACACAGCTTTGTTTGTCATTAAGTTACAGGAGGAATAACCATGGATTTCTTTGGTAGATCTAACTCATGTTGACAATTTGAGAAACACCTCTTATATTATCATTGTTCCTATTTTGGCTTCAACAGTAAAGCACAATCTGACTGACTTTGAACGTATAGATCTCTTCTGCCCCAATGTTGTTATAGATGTTTGAACTGATCCCTGAGTTCTGAGCACCTGTTGTTTAGCAAAAGTGGAATGATATGCTTGAGAATAGACACAGCCTAGAATGTGTCTAGAAATAAATTCATTTATTGAAGCAATGCATTTTGGTGAATCACATTGAAATCAAACATAAAACAGTAATGCTGTTGTCCACTTAAACTTCTAAAGTGGTAAGACATCTTGTCAGTCTCTTCATGATCATTGGCAGACTCATCATTTTAGCCTGTCTTACCAAACAAAGGTATTCACAGACCTTTAAATATGAGGAGATGCTAAACTTCTTCACCAAGAAGAGTTTTCATACTCTTTCTGGTATTCCACCAGATACTTGTGACAGACTTGTGTTTGGTTTCCTACAAATGTTCCTGGCTTGTGTTTATGTTATCTGATATAGAAGACATCATGATAATTATATCAGATGCTCATAATACTTTTTTTTACCTTGCATCCTGTGCCTGAAAGGTTCAGTGTAGACTGTCTTGGGTCTATAATTCTATTTATCTGACTATTCATTGTAGGTATGTTTTTATGTTAAACATAAAGGAGGATATTGATATCCAAGTACTGAAATACAAATGACTGAATCTATTTGATATGAGGGAGGGTCATCATCTAATTGATTGACTTTCTGCTCCAGCTAAAGTTATTAAAAAAGTATTTTTTATACAATTGTCTTGGAGTCTGTTAAGTAATTATCTAGGCTAAGCCAAACCTTCTTAGAGTAGATAGTAATCCTCTAGTGGTAAAACAGCATATGAATCTTTCAGTCCTTGTGATCCTCAGCCCTTCTTAAGGATATTAAATAGTTCCTGATGGACTATAGATCCACACAGACTCTAGATCATTTCTGTTCCCAGTGTGATTTATCAACAACAGAGATCTCAGGTGGTCTGTACCTACTTCATACCGTTTAGAGATCACAGTCAATTATTACTCCAGAGAGATATATACATATAAATGTGTGTATATATATATATATATATATATATATATATATATATATATATATATATACATGTGTATATATATATATATATATATATATATATATATATATATATATACATGTATATATATATATAGAGAGAGAGAGAGAGAGAGTCTACCTCTACATTTTGAAATTTCAAAACTTTGAATTTCTTATGGTTGAGACCATAAGATTAAAGTTTTGAAACTCTGAACCATACAAAAATAAAAATATAAAAATAGAGATCGCTGTGCAGCACAGAACAGTATATTTACCATTTCCTCTCTGTAGTTTGATCTCGAAGTTGGTGTATTTAATTAGCAGGAGGTATAGGGGTGCAGGGGGGCTTGCCCCCTGCTAAAATGTAAAAAAAAGATTTTTATTTATTTATTTATTTTTTAATTATATTGTGAGGTTTAAAAACTTCAATCTTTTGGTCTCGACCATAATAAATTTAAAGTTTTGAAACTTAGACATTTAGAAGAAGGCCTATATACAAAATACATACACATATATATATATATATATATATATATATACATATATATATATATATATATATATATATATATATATATATATATATATACAAACACACATACACACACACACATATATATATATATGTATATATATATATATATATATATATATATATATATATATATATATATTTTTTTTTTTTTGGTAAGCTTGCTCACTTCTGCATAGATTTCTCAGAGTTCAGCCTTGTCTTCTCTTTTGTTTACAGTACATTTCCTTCTATTTGGATATATAATGCATCAAAGAGTTATATGATGTCATTTTTGCCATTGCTATTCGGTTATAACACACCTTTGCCTATTACCATAGCTCTAACATTAAATCAATGGAATACTCATTGAATGATCTCTTATGTTGTATGATGGTTAGCTAAGTCAAGTTCTGCTCAGTTATGACTAAGGATATAATAGTGTCACACTGAGTTCTTTAGACAGTTATAGCTTCACAATGAAGGAATTGCAATTTTATAAAAACAAGAAATATTTGCGACTATAAGGTAATTTTCAAGTAAGGTTGTTCCATTCTGGTAATGATACTAATGCATTATATTTCATACATACAAAAAAACATACTAATAGTAGTTGGAAAATATTACATAAATGAATTCCCATGTAGAAGCCACTTTAGATAAAGGCATTTCAGTTGTCATTTTTATTGTATTATATTATTACATAGCTTATGTTATATCAATTTGGTTGGAAAATGCCAAATACATGATCTTTGAGCCACCTTATCTTGACTATTTACCCATAACTATTAGAACTGATGAGAGTCATGTAGACATTACAAAGTAACATAAAGTTCTAGTGTATAGACCATGTTTTTTAAATTCATGAAATGCTATAAGTAGAAATAGAAAATTAATAATTTAGAAGATAGAAAGACATTTGTATGGTAAAAGTGGCAGGTTTTGAAAGGGCATTGATCAAATGATATAATATGATATGATATAATTTGCTATAGGGAAGTGGTGGGACCTAAGAATCTGATAAACCAATGTTAATGAATATGCTAACAGTTGATGGGGAAAGAAGAAAAAGTAATAAAAGAAATGGAAAAAAGAAAGAATAAGTAAGATGTCAGGATGTGAAGGGCGAGTATACAGACTGGAATAAGAATGTAGGGGTAGTACTATGAGTAAAATGTTAAGCAGTGTGAGTGGAGACTTTTTGCAAAGAGAAGGCCATTTAGATGAATGGGAGAACATAAAAAATGAGTCAAATGTGCACTGTTTTCCATTAGTGTATGGATTAGGGTATATTAGACAGGAGTAGATCTGGAAGAAAAAATCATTGCTTCGGGTAATAAAAGATTAATAAAAATAAAGGGCAGATGATGTGGAGATAGTGGAATACTCAAGTTTTTATTGAATAAAAATATAAAAAAATGAAGGCAAAATTTAGCTGATGCGGTTTATAAGACAGAAATGAAAAGTTTGAATAAAAGGTTTGAGGTCATGACCGGGGATGTTTTGCATGAGCAGATATTTGGAGTTAATGGTAAAATGTAAAATAAATGTTTTTTCATATAATTGAGATAGTGGTATAAAGAAAGAGGAAGTTAAGGCTAGGTTAATTGGTCTGTGATATGATGAAGGCATTTGATAATGCTGATTATATTCAGCTACATTTAAGGTTGATGACTCACGGGTTGGGGAAAGGTTAGAAGGGTTATTAGAAAAGGTATATGTGACTTCCTTTGTAAAGATACTTGTGGACAGATGAGTAAATGATAAAATAAAACATATAAAGGGGTGTATTGTTGATGTGCTGTTAGTGGGATCTCATTTCTTTCTTTTTCTAAGTGCATTGGAGGTTCTTCGAAATAAAAAAGTGCACGATGTTAAGACTGAGCTTTGAAAAAGTGTGGGTTATCCTTGATGTTAGATTATACATCTGATTTGTTAATTGTACTAAAAGCAGGTTAAGGGTTAGTGAGTTAAAGCATGTAAAAAAGCTTTAGATTTACATATACATACATTTAAATATACATAATGTTAAAAATGAAATTAAATGTAGAGGTTACTGGAATATAATGATGTTATGGGGTATTTATTTTACCAGAAAAAATACTGTGGTGTTAGGAATAGAATTTCAGGTGAGGAAGTGATTTCTAGGCAGTAGAAAGAGAAAATCCAAGGTGTTAAAGGCATGGTACAGATATGGATGACCTTGATGATAAAATTAAAAAAAAAATAAAACAATTCAAAAAAGTGTATTTCATTAATTTTGTGACTGCAAAAGTTGAGTATCATTAAATTTCCTACAGTGAAGGCGAAATAATTGTTGTACATTATTTTTTAATTATATGGAGATCTAGATGGAAGCCAGTAGTATTAAAAATTGTATATATTAAGAAAGAGAAGGGTTGTGCATCAGTCTCACAAGCTATTAGTTCATAGTTCATGTGCTTACTGTGACTTGCTCAGAATGGCAGGTCCATCCTATTACACTTAAACAAATGTCCACTTAAAATCATAATGGTTCATTCAAATACCTAATCCTATTTCAAAACATTTGCACATGACCCCTATCCCTAAACTGCATATTTCCCTAACCTTAATCCCAAACCAAGCTCAAATACATCAAAAAATCTTCCAGTTACTCCAAAGATATAATCACAGACTCTACTCCTTAAACCATAAACTCCCAGTTACTCCTTTACCCTACTTCCAAATCTGACTTCTTAACCCTAATCATAGAACTCCTATCTGCTCCCTGATCCTAATCTTAAACCCCTCAACTTACACCTAAAGCTCCCAGTTCTTCCCTAAACCTAATACCAAAGACCAATCCCTAAACCCAAATCTTGTCCCATAACCCTAAACGTTAACATCTGCATTGCCCACTAAGCCTGTCAACCACAAATTATGCACACTTACTCTCCTGGCCATTGTACTTACCCTGTTCAGACAGGACCACCTGTCTGAGCAGCAACCCCAGCAAGCTGCCTGCAAATGAACAGCCAGTTGTGAGGGTGTGGTCCAGAAGAAAAATGCCTCAAGCAAGTGAAAGACACCTGAAGGAGAAGGAAGATTTGGGTTTAATAAACTCTGTGGTGCTTTGGTATTATCATCATCATCATCATCATCATCATCATCATCACCACCACCCTTTTTTCCATTTTCTACATAGGTTTGGGGTGTTGTTTGAACTGTCAGCATCTCTTTCTCTATTTAGTTCCACTCTCAGTCTTTCTTTGCCACTCACGTGTGATTGTTGCAGGTCTTCCTTCACACAGCCCATCCAACGCTTCACTGAATGTCCTCATTTCCACTTGCCTACTTGCTGTCAGTCCCAAATCTTCCTCACCAGATTGTCTTCTGCTTTTCTTCACGTGTCCAAATGACTGTAATCTGTTTACTTTGACCTTTCTGCAATTGGAGCTACTGTGGCTTCTGCTCTTATCTCCTTGTTTCTTCATCTGTCTCACAGTGTGCATCCTACCACCTGTCTCAAGTACATGTTTGCCACTCTTTTATGCAATCTTGTGACTGACTGACTTGCTGAACCATGTGTTCATCACAATCAAGCCATTTGCTGCACAGAAGGCTAAAATGGCCTCTCCTTCTTTATTTCTGTTCCCTCATGCATGCACACCTCAGACAGTCCTCATATCCTGTTTTGTCTGTCTGCCTATCCTGATATGAGCATTCAGATCACCCATTATCAACACCAGTTGTTATTTTTTACCTAGTAGGTCCTGCAACTGCTATATGAATGCATAATTTCCTCATTATCAAACCCAGACTTGGGGCATAGGCTGACATTATGAATACTGCTTTCTCATTACACTGGAGTCTGATTGCCATGAGTTTGACATCCCTTACTATCTTTTCAAGCTTTTGGCTTGCCACAGTTTCTACATAGTTTCTAGGCTACCCCTTTTCCTGAGTAGTAGGCTTTGGATTCCAAGCCAAGAGGTTTTGCTGCACTGCCCTTCAATCTTGTCTCCTGGATACATAGGATATCTGCTCTCCTCCATACCATCATGTCATCCATTTCCAAGCTCTGGACTGTCAGTGAACTTACACTGAGTGCAGCAATTATTAGTTTATGTTTGGCAGATTGATTGGTTTTACATCCAGCTTTTACTCAATAGAACTACTGCAGGTAACACGTTGGACTACTAAATACCAACTGACCAGTATATTATTCACATTAGGGTGCTGAGCTACTAAATACCAACTGACCAGCAGATTATTCACATTAGGGTGCTGAGCTACTAAATACCAACTGACCAGCAGATTATTCAGATTAGGGTACTGAGCTACTAAATACCAACTGACCAGCAGATTATTCACATTAGGGTACTGAGCTACTAAATACCAACTGACCAGCAGATTATTCACATTAGGGTGCTGAGCTACTAAATACCAACTGACCAGCAGATTATTCACATTAGGGTACTGAGCTACTAAATACCAACTGACCAGCAGATTATTCACATTAGGGTGCTGAGCTTTATGTCATGCACACACGGCCAATACAGGCACATATAGTCACACCCCACCATTCGCATGGGTCCCTGGCATGGGTTGGAGTAGGCTGGGTCTTCAACCCAGTTATCACCTACAAATACCCATACGCATACTGATTTTGTGAACCTTAGTCACCAAAAATAAATCGCCTTAATCCATATTTTACACTGCTGAGTGGCTAACTCTACCCCTGCACACAGTCTGTGGTCCATGTTATCTTCTCTTGAGGATACTGCACACCACAGTAGGTGCTCATAGATGTTGGTCTGTATAGCTCTTCCCCCTGTGCGGTACCATGTAGAGTCTGCACTGTTGTCCAAAACCCAATTCTTGGTTGAGTTTGAAATGAAAACACTCAGCATGTTTTTTGACAGTTGGGAGAAACCCCACTGGGACCAAGGGAGAACATCCACACTCCATACAAGCATTAGCTGGAGGTCCATATCAAACCTTTTACCTTGTGCATTAGAGACAAAGATCTTAAACATTATACCAACTGAATCTAAACTGCTCATCTCCCATCTTTCTTTCTTTCTTTCTTTTTTTCTTTCTTTCTTTCTTTCTTTCTTTCTTTCTTTCTTTCTTTCTTTCTTACTTCTACTCTGGGTATTCATTTATCATTCACCCTCTCCAGCACTTTCATGCAGTGTGTCTTGAGACTATTTCTTCTGTACTGCTCACAGTTGTGAATGTCCCCTTTGTTCTTGTACTCTGGCATGAGAATGCTTATTCTTCAGTCATCTGGGATATGCTTTTCTGTCGATGCTGCAAACAGCATCCACAGGATCCATTTCTCCCCTGATTAACCCACCATCACAGTCATGTCTGCTTTGACCTCATCCAAGCTTGTTGCTTTCACTGATTTCATATTAGTGCTGTTCTTACTTTTTCTATGGTGAGGTCTTTTTCCCCTTTCATTATAGCCTGTCTGTGGATCAGGTGAGCTTCTATGGATCTTTCTTTATTCTTAAACTGCTAGAAGTACTTATTCTATCTTCTTTTGATGTCCTGTTGAGTGGTAAGGAAGGTGTTGCTGATATCCTCATATGACTTACCTAATTCATCTTTCTTTCTTTGCATTGCAACCTGATAGAGTTTCTTTGTACTGTCTTCTGAATCACCTTTCAGGCTCTGATACTGTGCCTCTGATGCATTGTTCTTTATTAACTTAGCCATATCTGTCTTTTCTATCCCCCACTTTATCCTGCACATTTGCATTCCACTACTAACTTTTCTTATGTACCTTATTTAGAACTGTTGCACTATTGTATAAATCCATTTTGGACCATCATTGCTGTATGATCATTTATAACTGTTGCACCAAGTTTTCACAGCTATTCTTGAGTGCTGCAGCTATGTAAATCACAAATTGTGAAACAACAATTCAGTTCAGATAACACAACAACATTTAAACAGGTCAGATGGTGCTGCACTAACAATCTGAGATACAATTACACAGTAATCCCAGATGGGGACATTACAGTATTGCTTATAATTCTAATCGTTTGTGTCCTCAAACAGGGTGAGTACTGTAGCAAAGCATTAAAATAAAATAGATTGATAGTGTGTAAGTGGCTATTTCAAAGTAAACTCGAAAAAAGAAGAAGAACTCAAGCCAGTCTCAAGGGCTGCAGAACTAATGATGTCAATAGTTTCATTTGCATTACAAATTTTTAAAGGAAGAGGGCTGTGTAAGCAGTTGAATTATGGTCATTAATTTGTTAATTTAACTTCAAATTTCCAATTTACAGGAAGCAACTCAGTGATTCTTCCACTTTGTGTTGACACCTAGTTAACATGGGTTTCAGGACATGTAACATGGTGAGAGAGGATGAATTTGCCTGGATGACAACAATATTTATCTTAATATAGAATCGAAGATATTAAAATAAAGTACTATAATGTAACTAACAATACCAACACAGTAATGAACAGACAATAACTAGCTTATTCTATGAGTGAAATAGATAATAATGGCTTGGCCAAAGCTGGTTCAAAAACATCATAAAAAAGTTAGTGTCCAGCTGAGCAAAGAACACCAACAATGCTAACCATACCATGAAAGACAGATGAGCAAACTAACATTCACTGGAATTAGAGCCTATGAAAAGTGCAACCATCTCAAAAGTTCCAGTCCATAAAATCACAAATATGCCCCCTATGTTTTATAGCTGCTTCTAAACAGATGACTAAAAAATCCACATCCATGATCTAATTAGAGTATCTCTTTCCTGTTTTACACACCATGTGGAACATCAAGCAATGAGCACCTTTCAGCGCTCATTGTTTCTGTAGAAGGTACAGGTTTTACAGTCTCGGGTTGCTAGCCCAAGGCCCAGCCCTCCTTGGAGGGTGCCTCACACACTTTCACTCCAAGGGCCAATTTCACTCCAAGGGCCAATTTAGAGTGTCTAATCTGCCTATTGCATGTCTTTGGAATGTGGGTAGAAAGTCACGCAAATGCATGGAAGACAAACAGACTCCTCACAGAGGGCACCTCGGCCAAGAATTGAATTGGAAAACCTCTTGCTGTGAGACACCAATGCTAACCACTAAACCACTATACCACCCTAGCTAAAGTACGGCAAAAACAAAAAACTGTTAAGGGAATGGGATATAGAAAAGAAGCCTGCCTTATCAACCTATTAAACATATAAAACAGAAGTAGAAACACAAATAAGAATTGTATTTTAGTAAATGCATTGCAAACTATAAAAATGACTTTTTTACCCACCAATGAAATGGAACTGACCATCTCAACCAGGCATTCCTCCTAAACCTGTTTAAACCCTGCCTTGGCACTACCCCTTCTGGTGGGGCACTCTTGGTGAGATGAAAAGGGAGATGTAACATTGACATTAGCCCCTACTCTTTCTCACTGAATTGGAAGAGGAAGTGGGCAGCAGCTTGTGGAAGGTTCATAGGTTGCTACAAGACTTGCAGTCAAGGGAACCATTGAGGAGCTTAGCCCAAATTTCTAATGCCCCAACACACTGTCTGATTAACTGACTTGCTTAGAGTTGCATAGTAAACAAACCAGGACTGAAAAACTCAAACCCTGTACAACAGGAACAAAAACTCAAAAGTTTTCACCCTCTATGCCAACTGCCAGACAAAGGTGGGCAGGATCTGAGATCCCTGAACTGCCATATATACTGCTTCCATCAATTTTGTTTTTTTAAGCCCTACCTGCTGTGTAGTGTTAGGCTGATTGCACATAGGTGCCATGTTATAAACCTGTAAGGGAACTGCCCCCATCTACATGATAATGTGCCTCTCAAACTGCTAACTCCCAAAGTGCACCTGTGCCTTACTGGAAGGTCATCATGTGCCCTCATTATGCTCCCCTCATAGAGAGCTGATCAGACTGAGCCTCATCGTTTAAATCTTGTTTCCACCAGCTCCAAAGATGCCCACCCTGCTAGTTGAATCTGGGTCACCTGAGTCATTTGCATGGGTTTATTTATTTAATTATTTGTCTTTGTCTATCGGGAAAGTCCGACTGGGTAATACCCATTTTCAGCAGAGGCCTTGGGAAAAAAAAAACTCCATTTACTTACAGTGCATTGTACTAAGTTCTAGTTAAGCACAGAGTAGTTGTAGTAACATGTATGCATTCTAAGATTTTACAGAGGAGGGAGTTTCTAGGAAAGAGAAGGCCCGTGTTCAAGTTAAGGGATTGTACAGGCAGCAGTTATTTATGCACGGAGAGACTTGGAAGAGTTATTGAGGATGTTTTGTTTTTAGAGAAACGATTGTTAGATCAGAAAAGAATCAAGATTACAAGGGACACACGAGATTTTCATAATAATCATGTTTTTATGTGGCCTAGGGACAGGAACTCACAATCACATTTTAGTAGTGGGTCAGATGTAATACGAAGGCCCATAGGTAAAACAGGCCTGAATAATACAAATGGAATGTTAAATACACCATTGTCTGGTACTAATGGGGTCCACCATGGTATTACTCATGTAGACAATGTAACTAATCCTTTTGATTTAGGGCACAGTCAAGGTGAAATCTCAAATACTACTGCACAGAATACAACTATAGGAATTACACAACAAAATGTAGGACATATAAATAATGTAACAGAAGCTGGAAGTTCAGCTTCTTTGGAAAGAAACAACTGCAATAGTAATCTCAGTTTAGGAGAAAGTCTGGAAGGCTGTATCATGGATGTGCAAAAATCAGGGGCAGCAGT
This sequence comes from Protopterus annectens, assembly GCF_019279795.1. NCBI lineage: Eukaryota > Metazoa > Chordata > Ceratodontiformes > Protopteridae > Protopterus > Protopterus annectens. The sequence goes on along the minus strand of NC_056731.1, from coordinate 966,023,607 downwards.
GGTTAGACCCAAGTCCATTAGTGCAGTCTCCACTACAAATAGGTTACCTGCCCCCCTACCTATAGCCCATAATTATTTTTTGGACAAAAGAAGGTCAACCAGCAGGGGGAGACAGAAGAGGAAAGAGTCAATAGAGGAGCAGGACCAACAAGGCCCCACAATAAAGAAAATGTGGGGGAAACAAACTCGCTAATTTTGAATCTTTCTAGAAGGGTATTGGATGAGTATGAAGAACAGGTCCTAAGTAAGGGGCTTGGTTTTATTCCCACAAAGAATGGTGATTTAGTGGAGACTATTGTAGACACTAAAATGTTTACTCGTAATCTACAACTTAGGTTAGATTTTGGGCAGTTTGACAATAATTCAAAACAGTATAAGTACCGTGCAAACAGCACATATGTCCCACAACTTCACCCCACTATAGAGGTTTTTGGAAATGTCCTGGAAGATGATATTTATAGGTATTTTCAGGAGAAAGTACCATCTAGACATGGACATAATTTAAATTATAGACAAAGGCAGGCGTTAAAATCTTTGAGAGATGACAAATCCATCATAATCAGACCTGCTGACAAGGGTGGACCTATAGTCATAATGGACTACTTCTACTATGCAGGTAAGATGATTCAGATGCTAGAGGATAGACAAACTTACACTAACATAACTCAAGATACCTTAATTGAGATGGTTTTTAGTGTTTACAACACCCTAGATGATCTTGTTATGTCATTTGATATAACACAACAACTATATGATTACCTCAAAGTGAATAACCCAATTATACCAGTCGTCCAAGGACTTCCCAAGGTTCATAAGAATAACAAGGACCCACCCCTAAGACCGATAGTGGCAGGTCAAGGTTGGGTAACTGAACCGCTATCCATATATTTGGAGAACGTATTGAGACCCATAGTGAGTGAAAATAAGAAAATTTTGCGAGACAGTAAACAGTTCCTTCTAGACCTTTACTCCCAAACACGCCTTTTAGGTTTAGAGCATCACTACTTCCTAGTCACTATGGATGTAGTCAGCCTTTTTACAATGATCCCCAATGATACAGGTGTTAGATTTCTAACCGAATACTTGGAAGCACACTCAGATTTTTCAGACAAGAAAATAGACCTTATTGCATTATTACTTGAAACAGTTTTAACCAATAATGCCTTTGCATTTCAAGAAGATGTCTACCTGCAGAGAGATGGCGTGGCTATGGGCACATCATGTGCCAATAGCTACGCCAACTTGGTTATGGCTAGATGGGAAGACATCTACCTCTATAACTACCCCCTCTTTGTTGAACATGTTGGCATGTATTGCCGTTTTGTGGATGACCTTTTCTTCCTATGGTTGGGGGATGAACCCACTCTATATAATTTTGTGTCTTACCTGGATAATACAACGGAATTTTTAAAATTCACTATGAATTTTTCAGATAGGAGCATACCTTTTTTAGATGTAGAAGTGTTTAGGACGTCTAATGGTTTGCTCAATACAACTATATACAGGAAGGCATGTCAAAGGAATAATCTTCTGCATAGACAGAGTATGCACCCCCAACATGTCTTTGACAATGTCCTTAAGGGACAATTTTTGAGAGTATCCAGACTTAACTTAGAACAAGAGAATTATGATATGGGATTACAGGATATGAAAGGTAGATTCCTTGAAAGGGGTTATAAAGAAGAAGAAATATTAGAAACTATTTACTTAGTAGACTCCTTAAGAAATAGCAGTGCTAGACCATATTTTATGGAACCAGAAGTATATAGTAATAGGGTTGTTCCATCAACTCCTGAAGTTAGAGCGAACCTCACTTTTAGTAAGACCAGTTTAGAAGTGAGGAAAGCCAAGCATAGACATTGGGGAATTTTGACTTCAGATAGGGAGGTTAGTTAGATTGCTGGTCCAGTACCACGAATCACCTACAAGAACAACCCCAACTTAAAGAGTATACTTTGTAAACCTAGGTCTACCCTACATAATAGGAACATAGAGAATAGGAACACGTTACCCTGTGGTCACTGTAATCAATGTTCTTTTATAAGTAGAGAGTTGACTTTCAAGCACCCCACCACAGGACGTGTATTTAATTTTCATACCAACACGAACTGTGAAAGTAGAAATATTGTATATATCGCCACATGTGTCCTATGTAATGCTTATTACATAGGGAAAACTAATCGGTCCCTTAAGGAACGTGTCAGGGAACACAATTACCATATCAGAGTGGGTACTGAGGTTAATGCATTAGCTAAACATAACAGGACGGCAGGTGTGAATCATAATTTTAAGTTTTGTGTTATCCAACATGTTTTTCAAGGTTTTAGAGGAGGTGATTTGATAAATCGCACACTGGAGCAGGAGACCAGATGGATTATAAGAATGAGGTCTGACAAACCACCTGGTCTCAATGACAAGGTGCAGATCAAGCCCTTCTTGAAGGGTAGAAGACTACGTAGACCACGATAGTTCTATATAGTTAAACATGTACACTACTGCAAGTAAGAGTATGACCGTGACAGTTTTAGACATATGGAATTTATATTCGTAGGGACATGAAAGAGTGTGTAAATTATTTCTGCATTAATACACTGTAAGCAATGTAATTTACGCCTTGCATATTTAACCAAATAATGTAAATATCAAGCGATGTCCCTATATATTTTTATTAGTATATGTCTGTATTTTCAGTTTCTTTTAATTGATTTTGTACGATCGATGATATTGATGGTTGACAATGTCAGGTTTATTGTCTGAAAATACTGTGATGGTCTGAATGTCCCGAGAGTTCTGATGTTTAAATGTATGTGCTATGTGACTGTAATGATATGCAGATTTTTATACACAAGCATTTTAAAAATCATTTTTAAAAATCATTTATATGTATTTTAAGTATTTGTTATAGTCCTGTAAATTGCTGTGGTTTTTGGTATACACAGTTTTATGTCTGTAGTCCTTTTAGAACTTACCATGTGATGAATTTTACATCTAACAGCCAATAATAAGCCATGGCAAGGTTTTTAAAGAGGTTTTAGTTTTTTATTTTTGTTAATGAGTCTGAAGAAGCCTTTGGCGAAAGCGCTTACTCAACGGAATAAAAGTTTTCTCCTAAACTTGAGTGTATCATCGTATCTTAAAGTTTTATATTTGCAACGTTTTATTGCCTTCAGAGGATCTCGCACTTGTGTTTGGTTTGCTATTTATAAAAACTGTTTTGTAATCTTAGTGAGAGGTTGAGAGTATCCTGTTTAAGGAGATTATTTGGAGAGTATTGTACAGTAACACACAGTCTAAACCTTGTGGTGAGAATATATGCAGGACCAGGACTGGTTCAGATGTTGTTTAAGCAGTGGTTTAAAACTATTGAGTTTGTCAGAGAGTTTTATTTGTGTGGGGATACTATTCCAGAGTTTAGCAACATACTGGGAGTAGAGTAGTTCTCCTGCAACATTATTTGAATTATTTGAAAGTAATAAGAATTTGTTACTAGAACGGAGGTCCCTTGCTGGACAGTAGGGCAGTAATAAGGTTTGTAGTGCACAACATTTTTCTGGATGATGAATGAGTTTGTGTGCTGTAGTTAGTTGTGAATATGTTAGGTAGTTGTGTAATTCAAGCTTTAAGCTATAACAATGGTGGGTCCCATCAGGGAGATTGGTGGCAATTTTATTTAGTTTATTGTAATAGGAGGCAAGTTTCTTTCTTTGAGCGTTGTTTAAGTTTGTTAGGATAGGAACAGTATATAAGAGACTTGGTAATGAGAAGGTGGTAACTAGAGTTTTTCTTGCAGTATGTAAGGAATTCATTGGTCCTATAAAGGGAGCCTAGTTTTTGGTGTGTAGATTTAATGGTGTGCAATAAATGCTGGTCATATTTGAGACTGCAATCTATTATAAAGCTTAGAAGTTTATTGTGAGTTACATATTTCAATGACAGTAATATTTTGACTTCATGGTAAAAGATTGCTTTTGATTTTGGCAACTTATTCAGGTAAAAAGCATTCACTTAATTTTTGATGGATTAAGTAGGAGATTTGATTCTTTGAATCAGGTTTCTACAGAGGTGAAGGATTTTCAGGTAATGTCTTGGAGATTATTTATTGTTGAGGATGCACATATTAATGCTGAGTCATCTACATATTCATCTAAACTAGCATGGTGAGTAGAGGTGTGGAGGTCATTAAGAAATATATTAAATAATGGAGGACCCAAGACAGAGCCCAGAGGGACACCTATAGTAACTGGTTAAAAAGATGAGTAGGTTTCTTGCCATTTAATGGCTTGTTGCTTTCCAGATAAATAACTAAGGAACCACAACAAGGAGTACTGTGAAAGTCCTATTGAGGAGAGTTGAACGAGTAGCTGCTGGTGTGAGACAGTCTCAAATGCATTTGACAAGTGTAAGAACATGGTGGACATAAGCAGACCATTGCTTCTATGTTAGTTTATTACATTGGAAACATGTAGTAGTGTGGTAGAGGTATTGTGCAGGGGCCTAAAGCCAAGTTGTGTTTCTGACAGCAGGTTATTTGAGGTTAGGTATTGCATCAGCTGCATATGGATGCATTTCATTAATATTTTGGAGGGGGGGGTCGCTACTGGTCTGTAGTTATTAAACTCTTTGCATGTACTGTCTTTGTACAGTGATATGATGTAGGATTTTTTCCACAATGATGGGATGTATCTTTCTTCCATAGGCCTATTAATTAGTATGGACACAGAAAAGACTATGGCTTATGTGGCCATTTTAGGTAGTCTGATGGTAGTTGATCTACAGCTATGGAAGTAGTTTTTAGTTTAAAAAGTGACTTCATTATGAGTCAGGTAGGTACCTGACTAAAACTGTAGAGCTGTGGGTGGTTTTGATTGGACAGGGGTGGGGGGACAGATGTATTAGTGTCTAGCAGAGATAATATTGATTGCATAAAGTAGGAATTAAATTGGGTGGGGAGAAAGTATGTCATGTTGTCTGTCTTTGGAGAGGGAATGGTGAACTTGCCAGGGTAGAATAATTTATTTGTTGATAACCAAAAAGTTTTGGGTTGTTTTTTATGTTTGTCTTCTAGGTTGGTATAGTATGTTTGCTTATCCCATTTGACATGGAGTTGTGTAAGATTTCTAAGACATCTAAATTGCTGGAAGGCATTTTGAGTTCTATTTCTGAACCGTTTTTTTCAGGCTTTATCTCTTTATCATGATTCCATTTGTTTCTTTTGTCAGCCATGGTGCAGGGTTAGACTTTACTTTTTTATTATGTACTGGTGCTAGATTATTAAAGGTCTGAAAGAATATGTTATTAACGTGTTCTATAGCAGTATCTAGTGGCATTACACTAAATACATTCCAGTTATATTGTAGTGTTTCATTGAAAATATCTTTGCTGAAATTGGGTGTATTTCATATTTGATTATAGATATTTATCTAGGTTACAGTAAGTTATATGGCATATGTTGGTATGTGGTCACTTATGCCATCTGAGAGGCAGCCTACTTTTGTCAGTTTGTCTAGTTTGTTTGAAAGAATCCAGTCTAATGTTGAGTGTCTCCCTGAAGTTTTGTTGATTCTAGTTGGTATGGTTATTAATTGTCTGAAGTTGTACAGGTTTATGGATTCATGCGGGTGTAGTGGAATTTATGAGTTGCCAGTCTGTATTTAAGTCTCCACATATTATAGCTTTGTGGTTAATTTGTTGGGATATCTAGTACAAGATGCTTTTAATAGTATCAATGTTATACCCTGGTGCTATATATTGCTGTTAAACATATAGTTTTCCTTTTGTTGATTTTTAGGATGTTTTATCTGTTAATGTCAATGCAGCAGGCTATAAAAGTGATGTTATTTTTGAAATTTATTTTGAGCTGGGATACAGGTTCTGAATTGCCTAGCCATAGTAAGGCCTTGTTAAGTTTAGTTCAGGTGGCTGCCAAAAAGGCAACTACTAGAAAATGGAAATCAAAATCTAAACTATTTATGCTTGAAGTAGTGAATATTGTAACAGTTAAAAAACAGAAGGTGGGATCTTTAGAAAAGGGTAGGAGTAATTTATATACAAAAATTGAAATTGTGGGGAAAAATACATGCAGAAACATTTTTTTGAGGAGGAGTGAGGTTTAAGAAAAGGCAGGAATTGAATAATGTATGCAATGTTGTCTAGATTATAGGAAATATAACAATGTATGTGAAGTATAATGATTGTGAATGCAAACTTGTTAATATGGATTGATTGCTGTTATATAAATGTAAGCTTGCCTATGTCACGAATGATAATTCAATAAAAATTAATTGAAATAATAACCCAACCATACCCTCCAGATGACAGGCTTGACCACTTTCTTGCAGATAGTTCAACAAGTACAACATCCCCTCAGTACTTTTGGAGACAAACAGATTTGTTGAATAACTACCAAAAGTGTTGCCCCAGACCCGGAAAGACATGAACCTAAACTGTTAACATATTATTAATCATTGTTAATTAATGACAGATTTGAAATAGATTTGTTGCCATATGGCTAATGTCCCCTCAAAAATGTAAAACAATTGAAACAAGAAGTGATACCAAAAGAGCGTAACAACGAACAAGAACACTATGAGAGACTACTTCGTAAAATAAACAGACGTTTAATGACTCCAAATTAATGTTAGCGCTTTCGGCTAAATCAAATATTTAGCCTTCCTCAGACAAACAGCAGAACAGGAAATGACATTTCTTAAAATATATGTATAGAACCAATTGAAATAAAGTGCATTTAGTAATTAGTTGTAACTAAGGTTACCTTAAAGTAGTATAATCCATTGCGAACATAAGCCTTGAATAAAGGTAAAGATAGAGTGCCTCTATAGGCATTGCAACGGAACAGCAAGTAATACTTTGTTGCAAGTAACTCCATTCATCAAAATATTTACACAGATGTTAAACTCTATAATTACTGGGTTATTTAATCATACAACTTGCTTCATACTTATGTGATGTGTTAAAAATGTTATAAAAACAGTGAATGATAAACTAAAAATATTTGTGTATATTTTAAATTGTTACCAAAAATATTTCCACAATTTGGAACATTATTTCCACATTAAAACATTAAAAATACTGATTAGTTTTGCCCGCAGAATTCCTGTACAATAATCATAAAATAATACAATTTTACATTAGTGCATTCTGTTAGGGAATAATTGATGTTGGGTCCATTTCATATCCAAATGTGAGAGACCTTCCCTATATGTGTTATCTGTTATCGATAACCATTTTAATACACATTTTATTGATAGGTTGTCATTGATGCCAGGTAATAAATGTGCTCTAGTTCGTACCTGCCACATCAATTCATCTATCTCTAACCTAATTTGCCAGGGGCCACCCATTGGATCTGGCATTCTTTGTTGGAGTATAACAAAGTTGAAGGAATGCCCTGTATTGCTAATAATATGCTTAGCTAGGGCATTGTTCACATCCCTTCTGCTAATAGCATAAATGTGTTCGTGTATTCTGGTCTTGAATCTACGCTCTGTCTTGCCAATGTAGAAAGCTTCACATTGGCTACACAGAGCAGCATATAGCCCAGATTTTGATTCACAGTTGTAATGCTTGCTTATTTTATATGTCCTATCTTTAATGTTGAACTGAGTGCCCACTCTAATAAATTTGCATTCTGCACAGGCACCACATTTGTACATTCCTTTGGGGCGCTGAGAAATGAACTTTTGGTGCCCTTTCCAAAATAGCTTTAAGGTTTTGGCCTCTCCTGTATGTTATGTTGGGTTTTTCACCTAATGCTGTAGACAAAGTACTGTCATGATTAATTACGTCCCAATTCTTATACAGGATCTCCTAATTTTTGAAAATCTAGCGAGAAAGTGTGTAAAAGACACATTATAATTAGTGTCCTTACTTCTATCTCTAGTTGGCAGACTAACGAATTAGTGCCAATTCTTCTTCCCCGAAAGTTTTGTTATTAAGAAGGGGAATAAAATGGCCTGACTTCCGTTTATTTACTACTTCCACTATGATGTTGTCAATCAAAGTAAGTGGATAGCCTCTTGCCAAGAACATATTTTTAGTTTGTTGCATTCATGTTGGAAATCCAGATCATCAGTAACCATACGTGGCCCTCACTAACTGACCTTTTACAACCGATCTTTTTTGGTAGTAGGGATGGCTACTGGAGAAATGCAAAAAACTATTAGAATATGTAGATTTTCTATATATGTTACTTTTCAGTCTTTTGTTATTAACATCCTTTGTAAGAAGAATGTCTAAATAACTGATCTCACTTTCCTGTGTGTTAAAAGTGAACTGTAAAAGTTTGTCATGTTGGTCATTCGTTCTATAAAGTTAGGAATGTCCTCACTATTGCCTTTCCATAAACAGAAAATGTCATCCTGGTATCTGGTATACCAGGAGACATACTGTTTAAAAACCTCATCCTTAAATAGAAGTTCTTTTTCCCAATGTGACAGTACTGCATTGGCGAGCGAACCCCCACATGGCGACCCCATTGCTACTCCGGAGGTTTGAAGGTAAAAATTGTTTTCAAAAAAGAAAAAGTTATTTACCAAAACCATCTCCAAGAGTGTTTCAGTCAAATAAATGGTGTTATTGTCAACATTCTTGGCAACCATAAATTCTCTCACCCAATTAAGGCCTATATCCTGTGGTATAACTGTATACAGATCTTTTATATCTATTGTAAGGAAAACTATGTCCGGGGTATATTCAATTTCGCCAATGTTTTTCAGAAAGATCCAAGAGTCCTTACAGATATGTGCCTCCTGTGCTAGTAAAGGTTTAATAATACTATCAACTAGTCTTGCACATGCGTAAGTGGCCGAACCCCTGCCATCAACAATAGGCCTGAACGGAGGTGAGTAAAGCTGTTTATGTAATTTTGGTGTTCCAAAGAAGGCTGAGATTCTGGGGGATGGCATCTGCAAATATCTATACGTTTCTAGAATAATAAAACCTTCCATAAGTAAATCATATAGTATGTTATTAATCTTCCTGTAGGCTCCATGTATCTCATTCAGAGATACTTCCTTATAAGCTGGTGTATCCAAATGCTTCTTCATGTATTCCACATATTTAAAGTGGTCCATTAAAACCACCCCACCCCTTTATCCGGTTTCATGACACGGATCCTACAATCCCTTAATAAATGGAGAAAATCCCATTCCAGGGTGGTCATATTGTTAAGATCTTTTGATTACTATACATAATCCGATTTTTAATTGCCCACAAATCTGTTTCACACATTTTCTCAAACACTAATAAGCTCGGATGGAGGGTGGATTATATGTACTAGATACCCTAAGGGGTTCAGTAACTCTGTGTTGTTACCCAACAATGAATGTAAGTTGAGTTTTCTAACAAAACTTTTAGGTCCACCAGTGTTTTCCCTATGTCCATATGTTGCGGAACAAACGATAGATCTTTTGCAAAGAAGTTGACAATATCCTGATGGATTTCAATAAGTGTATAATTATACACTGTAAAGTCATTGTTACTACTTTTCAGGATGTTTGGTTCCAAACCAAAAGAGGGAACCTGGATCATCTCCTCCTCCCCCCTCTTTTCTTGTTCCTCGTATTGTTCCCTGTCTGGGCCCTCGTACGGTTGGTTGCTCGGGTGTTGTTGGCCTGATGAAAATCCTGGTTGTCCTGTTGGTCAAAATCTACCATAAACTGGCCTTGTGGTTGAATGTTATCCCTCAGTCCATTTGCTGAGGTATTTGGCTGATTGGTGTTATTAACGTTGGTACTGTTGTTGTTATTCAGCCTTGGGCTCCTTCTATAGCCCTGCCGTTGAGTTGTAAAACCTTCTTGGTTATTGTCATTATTGGTGTTATCTACTGGGATAACATTCGTATTTTGTCCAGTTTGATTGGGCACTTCCCCTTGAATAACCTGCGTTTTATTTTGAGGCCTGGGATAAGCGGTTTTATTCACGTAGTCCGTTAAATCTCGACTTAATTTTTTCTTTTTACTAAATAGTAATTTCTCCATACTAGCCTCAATGCTAGAAAAGATACGACAATAGTCGTACTTAAAGCAAGAAATCATCACTGGAAGTAATGTATTTTCAAGGGCATCCAAATCAGCTGCAAGAACCGCAATATCTTTAGAATAAAAAGCAATGAGAGCCTGTAGGAATTGATCCCTTGTCGATCAAACAATGCCAACAGCTCTTGGTGAAAAGAGAATTTTCCACCAGCCCAGATGGAAAACGCCATTGTCTTAGTCCTTTTGGGACAACCTTGTGTTTAACACATTCTGTAAGATATCGACTTCCAATTGCAGTTTTTATATTTGTATAACTTATTGTCAAATTCATCAATTTTATCCCCTAATACATTTGTGTCAGTCATGTGGTTTACATTAGGTTCATTACGCTGACTGAACCCTTGGCTGAAAAAATTATTGTTCATTAAAAAATCAGCCATTGTTGGTATTCCTTGCTGGTTACAGTTCTTTTGATTGATAATGTTATTATTAAAGTTAGCGTTATTGTTACCTGGATTTGGTACCCCAGATAGCGTAATCACAGGACAGGGCTGTTCATTCAAGTCTGTATAACCCGTTCCGTTGATGTAAGTATAGTAGATGATGTTGCTGTAATGGGTGATTGCTGCCCATTAGGAATGAAAAAATCATCGTTGTCACTCTGCTGCGATGAAATCAAACCAGAAGATCTATTATCCTGGTTAGAAGCTGCCGCAGTAATGGCGTCAACCTTTTGTGTTAGGGCATCAACCCTGCCCAAAAGCAGTTCCACAAGAGTGGTCAAATTATTGCTGGAACTGTTCACAACCCTTTCAGGACTGCTCTGCTGCGTTCCTAAAGCCGTGGAAGTATCTCCGGTTCCGCTCGCCATATCAAACACCAAACCACAAACGAAAAAACTGTTGAACCAAAAGAGCGTAACAACGAACAAGAACACTATGAGAGACTACTTCGTAAAATAAACAGACGTTTAATGACTCCAAATTAATGTTAGCGCTTTCGGCTAAATCAAATATTTAGCCTTCCTCAGACAAACAGCAGAACAGGAAATGACATTTCTTAAAATATATGTATAAAAACAATTGAAATAAAGTGCATTTAGTAATTAGTTGTAACTAAGGTTACCTTAAAGTAGTATAATCCATTGCGAACATAAGCCTTGAATAAAGGTAAAGATAGAGTGCATCTATAGGCATTGCAACGGAACAGCAAGTAATACTTTGTTGCAAGTAACTCCATTCATCAAAATATTTACACAGATGTTAAACTCTATAATTACTGGGTTATTTAATCATACAACTTGCTTCATACTTATGTGATGTGTTAAAAATGTTATAAAAACAGTGAATGATAAACTAAAAAATATTTGTGTATATTTTAAATTGTTACCAAAAATATTTCCACAATTTGGAACATTATTTCCACATTTAAACATTAAAAATACTGATTAGTTTTGCCCGCAGAATTCCTGTACAATAATCATAAAATAATACAATTTTACATTAGTGCATTCTGTTAGGGAATAATTGATGTTGGGTCCATTTCATATCCAAATGTGAGAGACCTTCCTATATGTGTTATCTGTTATCGATAACCATTTTAATACACATTTTATTGATAGGTTGTCATTGATGCCAGGTAATAAATGTGCTCTAGTTCGTACCTGCCACATCAATTCATCTATCTCTAACCTAATTTGCCAGGGGCCACCCATTGGATCTGGCATTCTTTGTTGGAGTATAACAAAGTTGAAGGAATGCCCTGTATTGCTAATAATATGCTTAGCTAGGGCATTGTTCACATCCCTTCTGCTAATAGCATAAATGTGTTCGTGTATTCTGGTCTTGAATCTACGCTCTGTCTTGCCAATGTAGAAAGCTTCACATTGGCTACACAGAGCAGCATATACCACAGATTTTGATTCACAGTTGTAATGCTTGCTTATTTTATATGTCCTATCTTTAATGTTGAACTGAGTGCCCACTCTAATAAATTTGCATTCTGCACAGGCACCACATTTGTACATTCCTTTGGGACGTAATTAATCATGACAGTACTTTGTCTACAGCATTAGGTGAAAAACCCAACATAACATACAGGAGAGGCCAAAACCTTAAAGCTATTTTGGAAAGGGCACCAAAAAAGTTCATTTCTCAGCGCCCCAAAGGAATGTACAAATGTGGTGCCTGTGCAGAATGCAAATTTATTAGAGTGGGCACTCAGTTCAACATTAAAGATAGGACATATAAAATAAGCAAGCATTACAACTGTGAATCAAAATCTGTGGTATATGCTGCTCTGTGTAGCCAATGTGAAGCTTTCTACATTGGCAAGACAGAGCGTAGATTCAAGACCAGAATACACGAACACATTTATGCTATTAGCAGAAGGGATGTGAACAATGCCCTAGCTAAGCATATTATTAGCAATACAGGGCATTCCTTCAACTTTGTTATACTCCAACAAAGAATGCCAGATCCAATGGGTGGCCCCTGGCAAATTAGGTTAGAGATAGATGAATTGATGTGGCAGGTACGAACTAGAGCACATTTATTACCTGGCATCAATGACAACCTATCAATAAAATGTGTATTAAAATGGTTATCGTATAACAGATAACACATATAGGGAAGGTCTCTCACATTTGGATATGAAATGGACCCAACATCAATTATTCCCTAACAGAATGCACTAATGTAAAATTGTATTATTTTATGATTATTGTAGAGGAATTCTGCGGGCAAAACTAATCAGTATTTTTAATGTTTAAATGTGGAAATAATGTTCCAAATTGTGGAAATATTTTTGGTAACAATTTAAAATATACACAAATATATTTTTTAGTTTATCATTCACTGTTTTTATAACATTTTTAACACATCACATAAGTATGAAGCAAGTTGTATGATTAAATAACCCAGTAATTATAGAGTTTAACATCTGTGTAAATATTTTGATGAATGGAGTTACTTGCAACAAAGTATTACTTGCTGTTCCGTTGCAATGCCTATAGAGGCACTCTATCTTTACCTTTATTCAAGGCTTATGTTCGCAATGGATTATACTACTTTAAGGTAACCTTAGTTACAACTAATTACTAAATGCACTTTATTTCAATTGGTTCTATACATATATTTTAAGAAATGTCATTTCCTGTTCTGCTGTTTGTCTGAGGAAGGCTAAATATTTGATTTAGCCGAAAGCGCTAACATTAATTTGGAGACATTAAACGTCTGTTTATTTTACGAAGTAGTCTCTCATAGTGTTCTTGTTCGTTGTTACGCTCTTTTGGTTCAACAGTTTTTTCGTTTGTGGTTTGGTGTTTGATATGGCGAGCGAACCGAGATACTTCCACGGCTTTAGGAACGCAGCAGAGCAGTCCTGAAAGGGTTGTGAACAGTTCCAGCAATAATTTGACCACTCTTGTGGAACTGCTTTTGGGCAGGGTTGATGCCCTAACACAAAAAGTTGACGCCATTACTGCGGCAGCTTCTAACCAGGATAATAGATCTTCTGGTTTGATTTCATCGCAGCAGAGTGACAACGATGATTTTTTCATTCCTAATGGGCAGCAATCACCCATTACAGCAACATCATCTACTATACTTACATCAACGGAATGGGTTATACAGACTTCGAATGAACAGCCCTGTCCTGTGATTACGCTATCTGGGGTACCAAATCCAGGTAACAATAACGCTAACTTTAATAATAACATTATCAATCAAAAGAACTGTAACCAGCAAGGAATACCAACAATGGCTGATTTTTTAATGAACAATAATTTTTTCAGCCAAGGGTTCAGTCAGCGTAATGAACCTAATGTAAACCACATGACTGACACAAATGTATTAGGGGATAAAATTGATGAATTTGACAATAAGTTATACAAATATAAAAAACTGCAATTGGAAGTCGATATCTTACAGAATGTGTTAAACACAAGGTTGTCCCAAAAGGACTAAGACAATGGCGTTTTCCATCTGGGCTGGTGGAAAATTCTCTTTTTCACCAAGAGCTGTTGGCATTGTTTGATCGACAAGGGATCGAATTCCTACAGGCTCTCATTGCTTTTTATTCTAAAGATATTGCGGTTCTTGCAGCTGATTTGGATGCCCTTGAAAATACATTACTTCCAGTGATGATTTCTTGCGTTTTAAGTACGACTATTGTCGTATCTTTTCTAGCATTGAGGCTAGTATGGAGAAATTACTATTTAGTAAAAAGAAAAAATTAAGTCGAGATTTAACGGACTACGCGAATAAAACCGCTTATCCCAGGCCTCAAAATAAAACGCAGGTTATTCAAGGGGAAGTGCCCAATCAAACTGGACAAAATATGAATGTTATCCCAGTAGATAACACCAATAATGACAATAACCAAGAAGGTTTTACAACTCAACGGCAGGGCTATAGAAGGAGCCCAAGGCTGAATAATAACAACAGTACCAACGTTAATAACACCAATCAGCCAAATACCTCAGCAAATGGACTGAGGGATAACATTCAACCACAAGGCCAGTCTATGGTAGATTTTGACCAACAGGACAACCAGGATTTTCATCAGGCCAACAACACCCGAGCAACCAACCGTACGTGGGCCCAGACAGGGAACAATACGAGGAACAAGAAAAGAGGGGGGAGGAGGAGATGATCCAGGTTCCCTCTTTTGGTTTGGAACCAAACATCCTGAAAAGTAGTAACAATGACTTTACAGTGTATAATTATACACTTATTGAAATCCATCAGGATATTGTCAACTTCTTTGCAAAAGATCTATCGTTTGTTCCGGCGCAACATATGGACATAGGGAAAACACTGGTGGACCTAAAAGTTTTTGTTAGAAAACTTAACTTACATTCATTGTTGGGTAACAACACAGAGTTACTGAACCCCCTTAGGGTATCTAGTACATATAATCCACCCCTCCATCCGAGCTTATTAGTGTTTGAGAAAATGTGTGAAACAGATTTGTGGGCAATTAAAAATCGGATTATGTATAGTAATCAAAAAGACTTTACAATATGACCACACTGGAATGGGATTTTCTCCATTTATTAAGGGATTGTAGGATCCGTGTCATGAAACCGGATAAAGGGGGTGGGGTGGTTTTAATGGACCACTTTAAATATGTGGAATACATGAAGAAGCATTTGGATACACCAGCTTATAAGGAAGTATCTCTGAATGAGATACATGGAGCCTACAGGAAGATTAATAACATACTATATGATTTACTTATGGAAGGTTTTATTATTCCAGAAACGTATAGATATTTGCAGATGCCATCTCCCAGAATCTCAGCCTTCTTTGGAACACCAAAATTACATAAACAGCTTTACTCACCGCCGTTCAGGCCTATTGTTGATGGCAAGGGTTCGGCCACTTACGCATGTGCAAGACTAGTTGATAGTATTATTAAACCTTTACTAGCACAGGAGGCACATATCTGTAAGGACTCTTGGTCCTTTCTGAAAACATTGGCGAAATTGAATATACCCCGGACATAGTTTTCCTTACAATAGATATAAAAGATCTGTATACAGTTATACCACAGGATATAGGCCTTAATTGGGTGAGAGAATTTATGGTTGCCAAGAATGTTGACAATAACACCATTTAATTGACTGAAACACTCTTGGAGATGGTTTTGGTAAATAACTTTTTCTTTTTGAAAACAATTTTACCTTCAAACCTCCGAGTAGCAATGGGGTCACCATGTGGGGTTCGCGCCAATGCAGTACTGTCACATTGGGAAAAAGAACTTCTATTTAAGGATGAGGTTTTTAAACAGTATGTCTCCTGGTATACCAGATACCAGGATGACATTTTCTGTTTATGGAAAGGCAATAGTGAGGACATTCCTAACTTTATAGAACGAATGACCAACATGACAAACTTTTACAGTTCACTTTTAACACACAGGAAAGTGAGATCAGTTATTTAGACATTCTTCTTACAAAGGATGTTAATAACAAAAGACTGAAAAGTAACATATATAGAAAATCCACATATTCTAATAGTTTTTTGCATTTCTCCAGTAGCCATCCCTACTACCAAAAAGATCGGTTGTAAAAGGTCAGTTAGTGAGGGCGCCACGTATGGTTACTGATGATCTGGATTTCCAACATGAATGCAACAAACTAAAAATATGTTCTTGGCAAGAGGCTATCCACTTACTTTGATTGACAACATCATAGTGGAAGTAGTAAATAAACGGAAGTCAGGCCATTTTATTCCCCTTCTTAATAACAAAACTTTCGGGGAAGAAGAATTGGCACTAATTCGTTAGTCTGCCAACTAGAGATAGAAGTAAGGACACTAATTATAATGTGTCTTTTTACACACTTTCTCGCTAGATTTTCAAAAATTAGCGAGATCCTGTATAAGAATTGGGACGTAATTAATCATGACAGTACTTTGTCTACAGCATTAGGTGAAAAACCCAACATAACATACAGGAGAGGCCAAAACCTTAAAGCTATTTTGGAAAGGGCACCAAAAAAGTTCATTTCTCAGCGCCCCAAAGGAATGTACAAATGTGGTGCCTGTGCAGAATGCAAATTTATTAGAGTGGGCACTCAGTTCAACATTAAAGATAGGACATATAAAATAAGCAAGCATTACAACTGTGAATCAAAATCTGTGGTATATGCTGCTCTGTGTAGCCAATGTGAAGCTTTCTACATTGGCAAGACAGAGCGTAGATTCAAGACCAGAATACACGAACACATTTATGCTATTAGCAGAAGGGATGTGAACAATGCCCTAGCTAAGCATATTATTAGCAATACAGGGCATTCCTTCAACTTTGTTATACTCCAACAAAGAATGCCAGATCCAATGGGTGGCCCCTGGCAAATTAGGTTAGAGATAGATGAATTGATGTGGCAGGTACGAACTAGAGCACATTTATTACCTGGCATCAATGACAACCTATCAATAAAATGTGTATTAAAATGGTTATCGTATAACAGATAACACATATAGGGAAGGTCTCTCACATTTGGATATGAAATGGACCCAACATCAATTATTCCCTAACAGAATGCACTAATGTAAAATTGTATTATTTTATGATTATTGTACAGGAATTCTATGGCAAAACTAATCAGTATTTTTAATGTTTAAATGTGGAAATAATGTTCCAAATTGTGGAAATATTTTTGGTAACAATTTAAAATATACACAAATATTTTTAGTTTATCATTCACTGTTTTATAACATTTTAACACATCACATAAGTATGAAGCAAGTTGTATGATTAAATAACCCAGTAATTATAGAGTTTAACATCTGTGTAAATATTTTGATGAATGGAGTTACTTGCAACAAAGTATTACTTGCTGTTCCGTTGCAATGCCTATAGAGGCACTCTATCTTTACCTTTATTCAAGGCTTATGTTCGCAATGGATTATACTACTTTAAGGTAACCTTAGTTACAACTAATTACTAAATGCACTTTATTTCAATTGGTTCTATACATATATTTTAAGAAATGTCATTTCCTGTTCTGCTGTTTGTCTGAGGAAGGCTAAATATTTGATTTAGCCGAAAGCGCTAACATTAATTTGGAGTCATTAAACGTCTGTTTATTTTACGAAGTAGTCTCTCATAGTGTTCTTGTTCGTTGTTACGCTCTTTTGGTTCAACAGTTTTTTCGTTTGAAGAAGTGATACCATCTGGGCATCAGACATACATGTAGAAGGTATCAGATTAAGTAATACAGTTCTGAGTAAGTAATAAAGTTGCCATGAGTAAGCACTAAATGAAATAAAAGAAGTAAAAACAGTTGAGCATCATGAGACAGTTTATTGACTTCTTGCTATAATTCCTATTAATAGCAGTGGTACCTAAACAGTTAAATAGAAATCTACTAAGGGAAGACAAATATCTGATCCACCACCAAGGAGGGCAGTACCGTGAAAATGACGACTTCATTGTTTTGCTTGTGGAATAACATGTTTCATGAGCTGTAAAATGATGACTAAATACACAAGTAGAATTTGTTGTCTTTGTAAGCTATTCAGAGCTTTATATATAACTGCCCACTTCCATGAAAAAGACACAGTAGAAGCATATGCCATGAATCAGGAATTGAATACTATGCACCATATTACTACGTTTTGCCTTGATATCTTTGTGTAAGTCACATCTAGGTTTATATAGCTTTTAAGATGATTAACTACCAGGGTTTTATGTGGATATTTGTGCTGAGGTGTATGCATAGTTTAGATGAATCTGCTGCACTGTTGACTGCTTAGCAAAAACTCTACAGCAAAAATATTCAGCCCCATTTTTCATAAGTGTGTAAACATGCTTTAAGGAGTGCCTGGGAAGGGGTTAATACTGTTTCTAGAAATGCAGCAATGTCTGTGGTAATAAAGAAATATGTCTAGTTGCATAGTCAAAGCTTTTCTGATGAGTTAAAAAATGATACTATAAATTCTGCATTCGATTCTGATTGTGTATTTGGTACATCAGCTAATCAGGTCATTAAACGCTGTGATCACAGAGATAAACTAATGTAAGGGGTGTCTAAAATGCTTCATATTCCCAAGTGTCCCTCCGTTAAGCAGAATCATTTTCAATGACCCAACAAACAGAAGTCTCAAGTGAAGGCAAGCCAAGGTACCAAAAGGAAATGGCAGGATGACTACTCTGTCAAACTTGAAAAGAGACAATCCTTTCCCAAAAAGGATAGCCCCCCCCCCCTTCCAGCCTATGATTATGTTGAGGTGCAGTACTCATATTTCACAAGTCACTCTCTGGGTGCCCCATCTCCTAAGTTATCTCCAAACAAGGTGGTTTCTGATAATTGGGTTCTCAACATTTTTGTCACGAGTTACAAGTGGCAGTGAAAGGAGCATCCACCGCAATTCAAGGGGATGCCCCCTTACCTGCTGGACCAGACCTCGTTATTCACTCTATTATCCTAGCAAATGCTGGACTCAGAGGTCATAGAACTGGTCCATTCTTCTGAAAGAATGAAAGGTTTCTACTCCAGAATTTTGCTGATCCCCAAAAAAGAGCTGTTATGGAGACCAGAGTTGGACCTGTCCCTTCTGAATACCTATGTCAAGGTACCCAAGTGCAAAATGCTCAGCTTGCAGGCATTGCTTCCTCTTTTGCTAGTCCTCTGTTTCATGGTTACCCTAGACTTGAAAGAAGCATATCAACATATGCCCATTGCTCATCACTTCAGGAGACATCTGAGATTTGCTGTATCGGGTTTGTGCTATCGTTTCTTTGCATTTCCCTTTGGCCTGTCCACTGCACCTCAAATGTTTACCAAATGCTTTACTCTGGTAGTGGCTCATTGCCAGATGCTTTGCATTCACAGATTTCCTTTCTTGGATGACATGCTGATCTGTACAGCGTTTGCTTCCATGTGTTTGCAATTGCTAAAGGATGTCTTGACCTTACTTTCCCATCTAGGTCTAGCTGAATCTTCAGGAAATCATGCCTGGCACCCTCACAGCCACTGGTGGGGCTTGATTCACTCTGACAAAAATAGATTTCTTCTCAAAGACAAAATTCTGTCTTACAAGATGGTATTCCAGGAATTCTCCAGAAGGAATGTCACCTTGGCAAGAGAATTCCTAAAGATTTTAGGAATTATGGCATCCATGATTGTTATAATAAGACTGGTCTGCCTCAGCATGAAGAAAATTCAATGGTATGTCTGGAATTGCTGGACACAGCACCTACATTCCTGAAATCACAGTTACCGGTGATGCCCTTAATCAGACGAGAGTTATAGTGGTTGATAGCACCATTAGGTATCAAGCCAGGACTTCCCTTCTTCCATCCTGTTGCAGTGTAGTCTTCCCAGAGAGATTTGCCCATCTTTTCTTGGGATCTGTGTCAATGGGAGTGTAAGTGCAGGCAACTTGGGGGTCCAGGAATGCACACATGTATGTCAATATCAAGTAAATTTTGGAAGTTATCTACACCTTGAAAATCTTTTACCACCTATGGACTCCAGGTCCTCTTCTGGAGATTCTGAACAACACCACAGTGATGTGGTACCACAAAAAACAAGTGGGTACATAGTCAGACCCTCTTTGCAGGTTGGCAATGATGGCACGTAAGTTGGCTTCACACATTCTCTGACTCTTCAGGCATCATGCATCATGTCAGAGCAAAACAGACTAAGCAGATCCTGGGCAGACCTGCAAGAGTGGCAGCTCAAGGAAGTGGTGTTATAGTATCTAGTCCAGATGCAGTGAATGCATCATATAGATGTCTTAACCACCTTTCAGATAAGACACCTGGAGAAATTCTGTTCCGGGCATCCTTGGAGACAGGCTGTGAGAACAGACACATTCTCATTCCCTTGGATAGGAAAGATCCTGGATGCATTTCCCTCCTTTCCACTGATTCCCAATGTACTTCTTCAGGTTAAGAGAGAAATGCCAAAAAATGATTGCGGACACCCCTCTTCTCCCAGGCAATCTTGGTACTCTGTTCTAATGGTATTGGCCAAGGACAATTACTACATACTTCCTCACACTCTGGATTTCTTCACACAGTCTGAGGGGCAACTGATGCACCCCACTTTGGAGAAACTACAACTAACAGCCTAGATGATTCAATTTTTACTCCATTTAGGCTCGTGTTTCATAACAATGTGCAGCAGGTGTTAAAGGAAGGCTGAAAACTTGCTACTAGAAAATCTTATACTTATAAATGGATGAGGTTTTCTAAGTGGTGCCTAAATGGGAACAGAGGGACCCTTGATGTCAACATTCCTCTGGTCTTGAAATATTTGTGAGCTACTTCAGGGTCGCTTATCATATGCATCTGTGACCATCTATGCTTGTCTGCCAGTGGATCCTCCTTCTTCTTTATCTCTTTTGATAAAACAGTCCATGAAAGGAATATTGAATATGAGACCCCTCACAAGCAAATTCTTCTTTTGTAGGATTTCAACTACATTCTGGAAAAAAATGATCTTACCACTTTTCTAATCTGCTGCTCAAGCTGATCTGGAGTTGTTAACTACACTGCTACACTTTGCTGTGAAGGAAAGGTTAGTTTGCTGTTATTTTTTGTATTTCTGTATTGCCTTTCTATATTTTGAATACTGTAGTTTGTTTTCTTTACCTTGTGTTTTGCTTGCATTCTGTTTAACAGCATATTAAAACTTCAAAAGAGACCACAGCTCTCTCTGTTCTGAGTCAGGCAGAATTTTTCCCCTCCCTCCTACCCATTTAAGTTGTCTTGTTAAATACCACTGTCTTTCTAGTTGCCCGCCTCTTATGTTAATCTGACCATATATCTCATTTCTCTCTACTTTCACTGGCTTATGTGAGTAATCACAAAACCATCACTTTTGAAATCACACCCCTTCAATTATTTAAATTTATTGGCCATCCTACAGTATGTCATAGTACCAAAATACAAAAGTAACCACCCCTTTCAGTCCATCTTGCTGTTTTAAAAATAGTAACTCTCCACTAAACCTTAACTTTTTAAACAGGTAAAACTCAAGTTACCTACTTTCATATCTAACTTCTCTAGTGCACACTGCAAGAGTGCATTCTTTTCAAACTTACCTTTAAGCATCCCTGTTACTAGCACTTTCTCTAATACCTAAAAAGATCATCTCTACTTGACTCCAAGTAGACTTTTCTCTATCTGTTAAACCTAGCACTTGCTCCTACAGTACTTATTACCTTGATACGGCACTCTTATAGATAGCACCCCAAAAAGGCAAACCCCCATTTCTCGGTCACTCACGTCCCCCGGAATCTCTTTTAAAGTTTTTTTGTCTAGTCCTTCTAGCATGTCGAGGGATCAGTTGCTAGTGTCCTCTCCTGCTCAGCTGGTGAACCTGGGAATATTGAGGCAATGTTACAATTGCCTCATGTACACAGACAACCCTCTCCTCCTCCCACAAAACACAAATACATGCGAGAGATGCAACTATACGGCCAAACTGGAGGCTGAGCTCTCTCAACATAGGACTGGCAAGACCAGTCAGGAGGAGAAGGTTACCACACACACTATAGACCCAGTCTCACATAGTACCATCACAACCTCAAATCATACACATAAACACACAAAGACATACTGGCGGCTCTGATCAAAAATCTACCAAAACAGCAGAGGCCACCAAAGCAGACACCCAAACAACCACCACCTCAGAACACAACACCTGCAACACATAGACCTCACAGTCAGAGTGTCAAACAGTCACAGCCCTTAAGGCCAAACACAATGCCAGACACACTAGCCATTGGTGACTCCATAGTCAGACACACTGACGTCCCGCTCACCAGACTGAGTAAGGAGAAGGTCACAGTAAGCTGCCTGTCGGGCGCTAGAATCCGCCACATAACGCAAGCACTCAGGTCTCTCAACAGCGGGTACAAATATGACTCAGTCATTGTCCACGCTGGTGTAAACGACCTGAGACGTACCTCCTTGGACTACATGAAAAGAGACATTGAGGAGCTCTCTGATTATGTAGCCCAGGCAGGTATGACCCTGACCTTGAGCAGTATCCTACCTTCACCAAGAATGATGCCACAATACAGAGATAAGATGATCAGCTTTAACAATTGGCTTAAACTCTGGTGTCATTCAAAGGGGATCCAATGTCTGTCTGCCTGGGATGACATGCTGGACAAGCCACGCTGCTTTGCAAGGGACGGCTTGCACCTGTCACCCTGGGATTCGGATATTGGCAAAGGCTCTTGCCACCCCATAGTGCCTTTTTAGGCAAGGCTCAAATTCTAAACCTACCACCCTAGAACACAAAAAGGAAAAAACTAAGGGTAATGCTGCTCAATGCCAGAAGTCTAAATCTCAAAATGCACGCACTCGAGGCCCTTCTCAGTATGGAGAACATCGATGTCTGTGCAGTGACAGAAACCTGGTTCAAGGCTCCTGAGAGCACCCCAGCACTATCAGGTTTTACCTCTTATCATGCGTTCCGCCCCAAAATCCGGACAATACCAAGAAAGGAGGGGTATCCATATTCATCAAAGACACCCACACCTCAAGACTGGTGGCAACGCACAATGCATCGGAGACCATCCAGGTGCAATTAACCATAGGCAAGACTGCTCTGCAAATTGTAGCATGTTACAGGCCACCCTCACAAACTCAGGAACCTCACATGGCCTTCCTGAAAACACTAGAGGGATAAATGTATCACCAAACACCATCATACTAGGTGACTTCAATTACCCTAATATAGACTGGGAACACTACTCAAGCCCAAACACCCTAGCCCAAAAGTTCCTGGAATTCATAAACTCAAATGCCATGGAACAGCTAGTCACCATCCCCACAAGAGGAGAAAACATACTTGATCTCATCATCACGAACATGGGAGCACAATGTTCAACACCGGAAGTATACCCCTCACTGGTGAGATCAGATCACAAACTAATCTCGCTGGAGGTCCTCATCCCACCCCCACCTGAAATAAAAAAGACCACAGTAAAGAACTTCTCAAAAGCCGTCTTCACACTTCTAAAGACTAGTGTGGTCTCCTTTAAGGCCCCCGAGCCGACGGAAAACAGTACTCAAGCCGCTGAATCACTTACAAATGCCTTCTACCAGCACCTGCAGGACTGCATGGATAAGGCAATCCCAAGCAAAACAAAGACTCTTTGTACCAAAGGCAAGCGTCCACTCTGGTGGACCCCAGCCATAAACAAACTCTACAACAAAAGGAGGAAGCTACTACAAGATAGAGCAAAATCCTTAAAAGGTAAGACACCCTTGATCACTATAAGTAAAAACTAAGAGCTCTCATAAAATCATCCAAAGCAAATTTTGAGAGAAAAATAGCTAAAGACTCAAAAGACAATCATAAGGCCTTCTTTAGCTATGTTAGAAACCTGGGAGGAAACTCCCAGATATGCTCAGAACTAGTTCAAAATGATGTGAAGATTACTGATCCTACAGACATTGCCAACATACTGGCTGACAGGTTCAGTGCAAACTTCTCCCCTCCCCAAAAGGAGAGATATCTATACCAAGCGATTGCAGCCCCCAAACATCTCCAATGCCCAAGTGAGAACTGCTCTCTCCAAAGCAAAAACACAGCATCCATGGGACCTGATGGTGTCCCCGGCTGTGTGCTCCACGAACTCAACGAGGAATTAAACCCACAGCTAGGACAGCTGTTTAATCATAGTCTTACCTCTGGATACGCACCCAGGAGTGGCGCACTGCAACTGTGGTCCCACTTCACAAAGGCGGTGCCTCCACCGACCCTGGAAATTACCGGCCCATTAGCTTGACAAGCCTTATCTGCAAAGCCATGGAGAGGATCATAATGGACCTCATAAATAAAGACATAGGGAATTTGCAGACTTTGGATCCATCCCAGTTTGGCTTTGTCAAAGGCAGATCATGCCTTCTAAACTTGGTTGACTTTTTGAAACAGTCACCAAAGCCATTGATGAGGGAAAGGCAGTCCATACAGCCTACCTCGATCTGGCGAAGGCCTTTGATACAATACCCCACTCGGGTATCATTGAAAAACTCATCAGCTTAAATGTTAACCCATACATCACAAGATGGGTTGCAAACTGGCTGAGTGACAGAACCCACAGGGTCAGAGTTGCTGGCGCCATGTCAGACTCAAAGCCTGTCACAAGTGGTGTACCACAGGGCTCAGTCCTGGGCCCACTCTTGTTTGGCATCTACTTTTCCAAGTACAAGCAAACACAGGAGGGTTATGGCTGACAAAGTTTGCAGATGACTGCAAACTGGGCCATAGTAGAAAACACATCTGACACAGATATCCTTCAGAAGGGTCTCACAGAAACGGATAACTGGTGCCAGAGCCATGGCCTAAAGTTAAATGCCAAAAATGCATAGTCATACCCTTCGGGAAAAACAAGGTTACCCCTAGCTACCAAATAGGTGGCAATCCACTGAGTACAGAAGAAGTTATCAGGGACCTGGGGACCCAGGTTGATAGTAGTCTGTCATTCGACACCCATGTAGCTAAAGTAGTTAGGAAGACCTTCTACATTGCCCACCTTATCATGAAGGGATTCTCATCTAGATCAAGGGAGGTCATAGTCTCCCTATACTCATCACTCATCAGACCAATGATTGAGTACAATGCCCCATTCGGAATGTATCTGACCCGACACTTGCAGCAGCTGGAGAGGCCACAAAAGTTCCTCACCAAAAGGATAAAGGGTTTCAAACATCTGTCCTCTGCTGCCCGACTGAAAGAACTCCAGCTCTATTCAGTCGCCACCGCTTGCTCAGAGGTGACCTTTGCCTAACATACAAGGCCATGTCAAACCCAGATTTGATGAATATGCTTCACCTCAAAAATCTAGATCCGTCAGAGCCACAAGGGCGGAGACTTAAACCTCGACACGGCTATTAATAGGACGTGCTGGAGGGATAGATTCATCACCCAAAGACTCCCTATGCTGTGGAATAAAATCCCAGTATATGTGAGGCAGAGCACCTCGCTGGCCTTGTTCAAGAGAAATCTTGACCAATGGATGGGAGATCGCAGATATACCCCAGGGATTACCTCAGTGTCACTGCTCAACAGAGGCACAGCAAAATAATGGGTATAGTTCCCCATACTAAAGGGGTGGCGTAAGCCACAAAACTATGGGCTAGGCTTGTAAATGCCCTCGGGCAGACAGCCTAGTATGAACCTATGAACCTATGAACCTAAAAAGTGTTTTGGTCTGACATCTGCAAGGTGAGTCTTTGAGTTGAAGCTCTCATGGTGGAAGAACCCTACCTGATTTTCCACAGGGATAAGGTTGTGTTACACAGTATCCCCTCTTTCATGCTAAAAGTGATTTCAGAATTCACCATCAAATAGTCTATTAAGCTCTCTGTTTTCTTCCCCGAATGACAGAATAATGTGGAGAGGGTACATCATTACCTTGAGTGTGCACAGGCAGGTTAGATACAGCACTGACAGAATAAAACCCTTCAGGAAGGATTAAAGGCTTTTTATTTCTTACACATGAGCAAAGAAGGGTCAACCTGTCTCTAAGAAAACCATTGCACATTGGTTATGCTCTAATATTGTTTTTTTTGCACCCATTATGGCAAATCGAATCCAGTCAAGGTAAAGAAGCACTCCAGCAGGTCCTTTTCTTCTAGAATGGCGTATTGGAAAGGACTGGATGCAAGAAGTTTTCTAGTAACAGTGACTTTGTCTTCTGTCCGTACATTTCTGAACCACAACAAGCTGGATGCCTTTTCTAAATTCATAGCAGACTTTACTAAGTCCATTCTCCAGGGTCACCTAGGCCCTTACCTTCCTCCTCCCAGCTTCTGTAAGCTTTGGGAATGTAACCATATGCCAGTAAGTCAGTTTGTTTGTTGAATATAGTACATTTGCATAAGTCCTTCTTACTTGTAACAGTAGATGTTCATTATGCAGACAGCGTTACCAGCAGTACCCGCCCACCTTTCATCTTTTTTGGATGCACACAGTTTGGAGTTGGAGTTGCCACTGAGTTAAGCACGCCGGCCTTGTGTGTGTGTGTGTGTGTGTGTATGTGTGTGTGTGTGTGTGTGTGTGTGTGTGTGTGTGTGTGTGTGTGTGTGTGTGTGTGTGTGTGTGTGTGTGTGTGTGTGTTTGGTTTTGGGCTAGGAACAATTGGTGTTCACAAGCTTGCATTTTCATTTTCCTTGTATCTTCCTTCTGGACCATAAAAAACAGAAAGGATCATGTCTGTAGGTGTGAAAGGCAATATCTTTACTCTCAGATGATTGGTTCTTCACACCCATAGACAGTCAGGGAGCTTTGCTAGACTGCAAGAGTCAAGGAAGTAGGACAGTGCTACCCATATGCCTGTAAGGCAGTGTATTCTATGAACATCTACTGCTGCAGGTAAATAAGACTTACGCAAATGTTATTTTCATTAATTCGTCCATTAATTGTCTAATACATACTTTTATCCGCTCCTGAGTCCAGGAGGGTGGAGCTTATCATGATTCACTGCTGGTTCCTGGAACGAATACTGGGTAGGATACACATCATCCCCTGGTCATATATGCACACACACACACACACACACACACACACACACACACACACACACACACACACACACACACACACGGGCATACATCCACTCAGTCATTCATTTACATAGAATATGCAAATCTATAGGATGTGCAGAGCATCCACAGTTCTCTTATAGCATATCTTGAGGGTAAGGGAGGAAAATGGAGCAACTGGTAGAAACTAGACTGGACACAGAGAAGACATGCAGATTAGGCCAGAAACTAGACTGGATACAGAGAAGACATGCAGACTAGGCCAGAAACTAGACTGGACACAGAGAAGACATGCAGACTGTGCACCACTGATGAAATGCTAAGCAATGTGAGACAACTTGGTCTTTGTGCTACCCCATAAATAGTTTAGCTTTGTTAAATTAGACAAAATGGTTGACAAATGCCTATTTATTAATATGTGCAGCATGAAAAATACTGGTATGCAATAACATGTTGTGTTTCTACAAAAAATATACAAAAAAGCAAAATGCATTTTGTACATAACTACATTTAAAAAGTTGCTGATTTTATATACAGCATCAAAAGAAGAAAATGGATTGTAAACTACAGATCAGACTAATTAATATTATCTGAAGCTATGGCTTTATGAAATAGCACATTGTGAGCCATTAGACCATTAAAGTGTAGTAGAAATTACGGATAAGAGCATTTTAGTTCCCTGCCAGATGACACTGTTTTCTTCTTTTCTGATCTTATGGCTACTGCTTGCTGGAATCCAACTGAGTAAATTCTCAGAAAGCAAAAGAGATGAATTCATTTTTTGAGGCACACTCTTTTTGAGAAGCCACTGGGAAAAACTGTAATGTGAAGAAAACTCAGTAGAAAGTCTATAATTTTCACTGTGCCTGCAGGAGTTTTATTTGTTTTCACAGTTCAAAGATGATAATCTCTTTTTTCAAACAATTTTCTAAAAGGTATTACTGCAAGGTGTTAAGAATTTGCAGTACAATATTAATGGTAAGTCTGAAGCACTATTTTATTAAACTGATATAACAAAAGGGGTGACTATTTCATCTTCATCTACATGCAAATATTGCTCTGAAAACAAGAAACAACTCTAAAGAACAATTGAAGTGTATATGACAAGAGGCGTACATTTACATGTTTATTTTAATATTATTGCCATATAGATGAAGTTATTTACTCAGCACTTTCAAAGGTCATTGATAATGAATATCCATTGTCTCTTCATTGTGGTATTAAAGAAAAATTAAGTTTCTGTGTTAATTCTGCAATACTGCATAAGATAAGGATAATATAACAGTACTGAATACACAGTGCTCTAATTAGAAATTACTTAAAAATTTTTGTAGATGATGCTTAACAAGACGGATCCCAGTGCATGGTGATGACATTATTAAATTCAAAGCAAGAAAATATAGCTACTGAGTTTGTAGCTTTAATCAGCTACACCGTAATTTCACTTCAGTTTACCTTTATACACATTCTCATAAAAGAAAGCTTAACATTACAGAAAGAATGTGGCAACTTTACTATGTGCTAACGCAATAAGGAATTTATTTAAAATTCTGAACTGCCTCACTCTGTCAGGCTTTTTAAATGTATCCCAGTAAAGCTTTTTAGCAATCAAAGGATTTAATTTAACATAAACTCTAGGGCTGTGAGAATTCTACTCACCATATTATATCAGACTATTTCAGTACAACTAGAAATATTTGGATTCCGATAGAAAGAGCCTAACTGTAAGAAAAATATGAGAGAAGTTACAATATGAAGCTGCTGCTTAAAGAGATAAAGGGTATGATTCAAATAAAGTGAAGCAAAAGCTACTATTTGTATGTTTGATGTACACTTATGAAGCTTTTACATATGCATAGAATCATAAAAGTGAAAGATTAACATTAGCTCTCACTTAGGACTCAGATGCAAGACCTCCAACACAGCATCGTGGTGTCACTGACACTGGACGAAAAGAGCCTACGGATATATAGGCATTGTGTTTCCCTTAATAGCTTAAATCTTTTAGCTGGGAAACACTGTAGCATGGTGTTTGATGTCAAATTACAAACACACACCCCCCCCCCCCACACACACACACACAAGGACATGCATAAAGAACATAGCAACCACTCTTTCAGTATTTCTGTTTATAAAAATACATACATATATATATATATATATATATATATATATATATATATATATATATTTATGGGATCGCTACATAATGTCGAAAGCTTGAAATACCGAATTTCAAACTTTTGAGACTATATAGCCGACACCCCTAATTACCGAAAGACCAGAAGCGCAAATTTCAAAATCCCGATCATTGGGAGTTTGACATTCATGCTTTTGGTGTTGCGGTATGGTGGAAGGTCAGGTAAGTATCTATGTTTAAATGTATTGGTTAGGGTTTTGCGTGTAAGTCTGTGTTGTGACTATGATGTGTGTGTGCGAGGGGAATGTAGGTGTATGGTAGTGTTTCCTATGTTTGTGTATGTAGTGCAACCTTGGAGTTAGAATATTTAAGTAGGGGTGGTGTGGGGGGCACAGGGAGGCTTGCCCCCTTGCTTGTCTGTAGTTTAAGTTTATGTGTTTGTGTTCTGGGGGACGGTGTGTGCATGTGTATGTGTGTGATGTATGTTGAGTGTAGTTTTCGGTAGTTTGCATTTCGCGGTTTTGATGTTTCGGTATTTTAATGTTTCAGGTATTTGGTCTCAGGATTTTGGGCGCCAGTAGTTTGGGTTTTCAGGATTTAGTAGTGGTTATATATACATATATATATATATATGTGTGTGTGTGTGTGTGTGTGTGTGTGTGTGTGTGTGTATATATATGATATATATATATATATATATATATATATATATATATATATATATATATATATATATATATATATATATATATATATATATATATATATATATATATATATATAAATTATTTGACGCACACTAGGTTTAGAATTGATAAACTGAAACACAAAATCTCAAAACTGTAGGATATCATCAAACCCTAAACAAAGCAAAAATACCCACAATTGAGTTTCTGCAGGGGCAGACCTCCCTTCATCCTCCATACCCCTGTTAGTTTAAATATAGTGATTCTGAGATTGCACAACAGTAGTAAAAAGGAGAAATACCATATTGCTCACTTGTTCGGACTTAATAGTACCTGCTAATACTAAACATAGTCCTCTCACTGCCTCTAACCATAAAATATACCTTAAGTTAAAAAAGCCCTACCCATAACACTACCACTACATAGCTCTTAATCATATACCACATGTACACATATAAACTTCCTATTTATGTCATGCAGAGCACCTCACTGGCTCTCTTCAAGAGAAATCTTGATGAGTGGATGCGTAACAGAAAATTCACTCCAGGGATCATTCAAGTTGCCCTACTGGATAGAGGCACTGTGAACTAACATCGGGTGGCACAGGGCCTGGGCAATTATTTTGAGCTAGACTTGTAAAGGCACCAGGGCTATTACCTAGTACACACCTATGAACCGATGAACATGCACTCTATCTCGTTATCTCATCCTTACTCTAACCCCAATCCACACGCATTCCCACACGTCTAGTATACATCCCACTTACTTATTCTGATGCAATAAACATCAGACAAAATG
Source organism: Protopterus annectens (assembly GCF_019279795.1). NCBI lineage: Eukaryota > Metazoa > Chordata > Ceratodontiformes > Protopteridae > Protopterus > Protopterus annectens. Next base: position 965,992,966 of record NC_056731.1, on the reverse strand, counting down.
TCCGTTTGACAAACCTGACGTTCAACAAAATATCCTGCACCTCTGGTTGTTGACCAAAGCAATGGTTACCAAACACATGCCATTCATATATATAGATATTCAGAAAGAAAGAGAAAGCATGCAGTCCATCAGTAGATTTACTTCATCATTCATTTAATTAGAATGCATTTATCTAATGTGTGCATAGAACTTCTTTTTGCTGTTGTTATAAATGTTGCAGTTGGAAACATGGGCTATTAATTATATAACATTAAGTTATTTGGGAGGCTTGATACAGCAGTGTTTGCCTAAGTTTGCATGAATAAGAGGAGTTTTATGCAATGTATGTACTTTGGTTGTTATTTTTTTGTACTGAATCTTGATGTATTTCACATCACTAATTCAATACCTACAACCCCTCCCACTATGCATACACACACAGACGTGTGTGTGTGTGTGTGTGTGTGTGTGTGTGTGTGTGTGTGTGTGTGTGTGTGTGTGTGTGTGTGTGTGTGTGTGTGTGTGTGTGTGTGTGTGTGTGTGTGTGTGTGTGTGTGTGTGTGTGTGTGTGTGTGTGTGTGTGTGTGTGTGTGTTATTTCTCAAGCATGGCACAGTGGCGCACTGTTTAGCATTACTTCTTTACAACTCTTGGTTCTTCATTTTAGTTCTTGGCTGAGAACTGCATGACTGCCCTATGTCCATATGAACTATCGTGAGGTGCCCACATTTTTCCAACCCCCAGAAAGAGGTGATATACACGTATGCATCCTGTAGTGGTTTAACACTATATTGAGGACAAGCTTTTTATCACCGTTTTTCAACTAAGTGATGGAATAGACAGTGAGTCCCTCACGATGCATCACTGCATTAAACATATGCTCAGATGCATGACTGAATCAATGTGTACCTTAGTAGTTTCCTACTGATATATTGGAACTTGCAACACTGAGTGCTGACAGAACAAAAAAAAAAGATCATAAGTCCTGGAGAAAAACAGATCTTGAACATAGTTATTTCCTTTAAACTTCTCTAAGATCACCATACCTCTAAGAAAAGGAAATATTCAGGAAAATAACCATCTCAGACTTGGTATAAGTAAGTCCGTTTTTTCAGCCATTCATTTCCTGTGGTTTTGGGACCTGCTCTACTAGATCTGAACATTTCAAATGATTACCATCTCAACATTTACCATGAAATGCCCCCCGGGCAATCTATCAGATTCAGATAATATCCACCCTGTCTGGCAGTATTGCTTATTATACACATATATATTTAAAATCTATTTAGGTTTATTTACTCTCTTTTTTTTACCCAGCTAGGAGAAAACTGTCCATATGTGCATTTAAGTGTTTCCTTTTGGCTCCTGTCAAGTATGGAAAGTTTCAGCGACACATTACTTTACTCACCTGGTTAACGAATGAGCAAATTAAAATTAACATTAAAATTTGTTCTTCTCTTACATTTCAGCATCAATTTGGCCCATGTGGGTAAGAATAAATGCAATATCCACCCACAATGTTTTAGGACTGTGTGGGGAGACTGGATTTCCCTACAAAAAAAACAAGACAGAAATTTGGAGTAAATGCAGATTGTACATTGCAGGTGATGGGAATTATCAGGTATTCAGAACTGAATCATGGACTTCACAACAGAAATGCTTGACAACCTATACTGAGAGTCTAAAGTGTTCTTGCTGCATGCAGAGCCATCCAGTTGAAGATAAGCTACACTGATAAGTGTTTTGTACTGGCAAATTATTAATTCTGATCGCTACTGTGTGACTGCATTTTTAAAGCAGTTAATTTTATGGCAGAAAAATTGCTCTTTTTCCCTGTCTGTTGGTCCTTTGAACAGTTGCTTTCTAAGTCACCTTGCAAAAGTTGATCAAGCCATGGATTGTTTGTTGTATAGTTTCACAAGTTCTACATAAGGAAGTTCACTATCATCAGTCTTGTGGCAGGAGGTATTTGCCTTGTCTGTCTGAGTCGGGAAGCACTCCAGGAAAGCTCAAAGTGCAGTAACTTAATTGCCAGGGGCACAGGAGTCAGTATTCAGCTTTGTTCTGTTTGCTATAAATTAGGCACATTTGTGTTAAGTTGTTCACCACACAGAGGCAGTTGTCAGTGCCCTGTACAAAAACAAAGGCTTAGAAAGTAAACTTTACCTATAAAATTTGTATTAGAATTGTAACCTGTAACACAATAAACCATTGAATGCAGTTAAGCTAAGAGCCGCTAGTTTGCATTTTGAACACCATTAATACCATATCCTAGCACTTTCTAACATCTGCCCTTAACCAAAGAAACTATCCCAAGAGACCTATGTAAAACTTAGTTCATAAACAATAATAGACCAACTCTAATACAGGTCCAGATAACACGGATATGCAATTTCCAAAATTTCTCTATAGCCAGCTTGGTAGATATAGGCATCCTGAGACAATGTAGTAATTGTCTCATGTTCTCGGACAGTCATCTAATCCTTAAAGAAACTAACACAATAAGTGAGAAATGGACATAAACAACTTCATTGGAGACAAAAATCTCATTTACAAAGGTTGTCAAGAGCACACACTACATTCTCCACACATGCCACTCACCACACACAAACTCCATCTTATGTTGAGGCACTTAAGAGAAACCTTCCCAAACCTGAATGACGTCCTAAGCCTACAAATGGTAATGCCTATCCTCAGCAACTAAAGCACACACCAAAAGTAACAACAAACACAGCACATCAGCCTATATCTAGTGGTCTCCCAAGATTGAAGCCCAAGAGGCAAGAAGACACAGAAAACACTTTACCTATATATAACTCTTGCCCCAGGGAATTCCATTGTACAGCACACAGATGCCCCAATCACCAGGCTAGACAAAGAGAAGGTAATGGACAGCTGCTTATCTGGCACCAGGATCGACAGTATCATGCATGCACTCAAGTCTGACCACCACAGGTACAAATATTATTCTATCATAGTCCATGTGGGTGTAAATGACTTGACACATACCATATGAAAAGAGACATTATGGGTTTCACTGAATAATGGTCACAGACAGATATGTTCCTTGCACTGAGCAGCATTCTACATTCACCAAGGATGATGCCACAGTATACGGTATTAAAGCAAACAGCCTCACATAGTGACACAGACCCAGGATCAGAAGGGAGTCACTAGTCTTGGCAATCTGATACTGGTGGTGATTAACTTGCTGGTTTTGGATAGGTCTTAACTCACCTTGAGAATGTTTGGTGTCACTAGACAAATTAGTTAGGACCTCTGGATTCTTAATTTGGGATGCTGTTTTTATTATTTAACATTTTACATTTATACAGAGCTTACCTTTTGGATTGTATTCACAGTTTCTGAACTCGCTAAGTGTATGCATTCTTTTTAAAACTGCAAATAGTACATTTTATCTTTTATACTACAGTTTATCTAGTGGACTATGTTCACAGTTTCTGAATTTGCTAAGTGCATGCATTCCTTTTTAAAACTGCAAGTAGTAAGTTTATCTTTTAGTTTTCTGTTTCATCAGGTGTGGTGTATTTTGTCAGTGATTATTACTATTTGTACTATTCCTCATTTATTAGACTGAGCTTACATTTTGCATTTTTACATACTGTGACTTTTAATTCAGAGGCAATTGATTAAGTGAGGAAATGAAGGGTCTATAAAAAGAAATTGCACTTTGTAATCAGGTTTCGTAAAAAGTCCCACGCACTAGGGATGAAAGCACTTGACCTGGTTTATGTTTTTTATCTCTTCTCTCGGTGTTTGTCTAAATAAATACATGTGGTACCTGGAACGAGATTTGTGAGTTGGACATTTGCCTGTTTGCCAAGATTTGTGACTATTTTTGCATCTTGTGTTTTTTTTTTTAATGGGATTTGGGCCTGCTTGCCAAGACTAGCAACTCCCTTATGATCCTGTGGCTATGTCACTATATGTCACTAGATGTCACTATATGTCACTACGTCAGACTGTTTGCTTTACTGGTATTTCTATGCTTTGTTTCCACACTGATTTTCTCTTTACATTATATGGCATGACTGCTTTTAACAATTGGGTCAGTTTCTGATATTAATCTAGGAGGATTCAGTATCTGTCAGCATTGGAGGACATGGCTACCGGACTATGTTGGTTTGCCATGGACGGTCTGTACCTGCATCCTGGGTTTCAGATATTGACTAAAACTTTTTCCATCCCATTATAGCCTTTTTCAGGCAATGCCAAAAATGACAAACCTTCCAACATAGTTAAAAAAAAAACCTCAAACCAGTCTTATGGTGCTAATGCTCAATGCTAGGAGCCTCAACACAAAAGTCCATACCCTACAAGCTCTCCTCACTCTTGAAAATACAGACATCTGTGCCATAACCAAGACTTGATTTAAAGCTGCAGAACATACTCCGGCAGTGCAAGGCTACAGAGCCTTCCACACATTTAAAGCAACAGCAGCAAAGGCAGGGTCTAAATGTGGAGGTTTCTTGATCTGCATCAGCAACAAAATATACCTCCAAGTTGGTTAAACAGGATGATGGCCTGGACCTCATCCATGCGCAAGTCACCATAGATAAAGTCCCTTACTATATCCTAGCTAACTGAAGGTCACTATCTCTGGCCTAAGAATCTCAACTCCTACCTAGACCTACTGGAGACACTCCTCATCCAACCAGATATATGTACATTGGGGACTTTAACTACCCCTCTATAGGCTGGGAAACATGTGTGCAGGTCTTGTTGATGGTTGCCAAGGCCAAAAGCACTGACTCAGTGGGCCCCAATGGTATTCTAAGTTGCTTCCTAAGTAGCTTAAAACATGGACTTTCAGGGCCACTTGAGATACTTTTCAACTACAGCCACAGAACAGGTTACATACCAAGTGAATGCCATCTGGCAAGTCTAATATGTAAAGCAATGGAATTAATTATTAAAGAAATGATCAGCCAGGACATAAGCAACCAACAGACACTGAACCTATCCCAGTTTGACTTTGTCAAGGAAAGGTCTTGCCTATTTAATTGTGTAGATTTCTTCAAGAGGGTCACTGAGGCAATGGATGAAGTGCACGCCGCTTAACTTGATCTGGCTATGGTATTCAGTATGTGCACCCCCCCCCCAGCACACACGTATATGCTCAGGTGTTCTGGACAAACTCACCAAACTAGGCATAAATCCCTAGTAACTGACTGCATTGCCAGCTCACTCATAGAAAGGACCCAAGAAGTAAGGATTGGTAAACCACCTTCACTTAGAGACCAGTCACCAGCAGAGTAACTTAGTCATCTGTCCTAGACCAGCTCCTGTCTTGCATCTACTTTTCAGAAGACAAAGCTAATGTCAAGGGCTTCTGGATCACCAAGTTCACAAATGACTGTAATTTAGGAGCTATCACAGAGTCCTCCATGACACTAACATCCTACAAGAGGGCCTAACACAAAGAAATGACTTGTGCCAAAGCCACAATTTAAAACTGAACACCAAGAAAAGCATTAGAGTGCATTTTGGCAAAACTTCCACAGAGTCCAATTTCCATCAATAAAACACACTTAAGAGATGACCCAGTAGTCACAGATCTGGGAACATAAGTAGACAGTAGTCTTACCTTTGGGTAACACATAGCGGAGATAATAAGAAAGTAATTTTATCTCAACTTATTATTAGGGATATGGCATCCAGGTTCATGGAAGTTATATTACTGCTCTAGTCATCCCTTTTCAGACACAACATTGAGCACAATGACCACATAAACATGTACCTGACCAGGCATTTGCAACAGATGGATACCCACAAGGGTCCAGTATTAATACACACTGTCCTATATAAATCACCTTGAGGCCCTATCTCTAGACTCCATCTTCTACAGGTTACAGAGAGGTGATCCATCCCTGATGGATCTTTTGCACATCCACAAAATGTGCAACACTAGAAACCCTAGATTCAAGAATTTAAACTTTGCATGTGACATAAACAGAAAATGCTGATGAGACTAATATGTGTCTTAAAGTATCTCCATGATATGGAATATGGTCTCCTTCCATATGAAGCACAGTACATCCCTGACCCTTTTCAAATGTAACCTTGACTACTGGCTGGGAAGTTGTAAATTCACTCCCTGGTCTCACCTTTATTGTCGCTGATAGACAGAGGCAAACAGTAAGTAAAATATTACCTAACTAACATACCAGAATTAGCCCCTAGCCACCTCAAAACTAGCATGCCCCTCCTAACAGGTTGTCAGGTAATATTTTACTTACTGTTTGCAAGGGGACACAGTTCGGTTGGGTTGCTTGGCTAGGCTTATAAAAGCCCTGATGATTGTTACCCTAGTGCATAACTATGCACCTAAGTGTAGGAAGAAAAGGTAACTATTTCCTTATGCTCTTCTCACAATCCTCCAGTGCTGTGCCTTTCTATGAGACATCTGCAAAGAAACTTATTATATTAATTTTTTATCATTTATCACCATGACAAACACACAGGAGTACTGGATGCAGGACAGATTTTGAATACTCCACTTGTCTCCTTTTGAAATTCTGATATCATTGCCACCAGTGCCTATTGCTCGAATATACAGTGGTCCATTTCCTCAGTCATGCCGTTATGTTCTGCCCTTCCTGTTTTTCTATCAGTCTTGCTAATGGCATCCTGTGTAGTACAAGCTGAAAGGACTAGTTGAAGTCAGTGTCGATGACACCTACTCATACTTCTATACAAAGTGCTTATGTAACCCAAACTGCAGCACATTTGTCTGGTAACACTTTATGGTCACAAGACCATTTTATTTGCTGTCCTGGAGGTTGTTGCCCTGTTGAAATAGCTGCACTTCTCTTCAATCGCTGTCTCATGGAAATTCATTCCATGGCTGTTTTCACCAACATGAGTGTATTTCACCAGACTTTTCCTGGTTCCTGCCTTGCAGAAGGATAACTGCATTTAATATTTTCTCTTTCTTATGCACTTTTGCAATAGTCAATGATATTTTGATGCACACTGACAGAGTGTCTGCCACCATTCTGGCCTGATGTCTAAGGAATCTGGTAGACAGCTGATTTAGTCCTTAAATAAAGCCATATACCCCTCAATCTCTGACATTTTTCTCATGGTATTTGGCCTCCCACCATGACAACATCCCATTCCTTTCCTTTGTGAAAACTAAAACAGAATATTCATCCAGTCTGTATCCTTTGTCCCATGTCAATCTGTCCTGATATCGCTGTCATGCTTGGGCAGCATCTCCAGGACTGTCTCTCCCTTCCTTCTTTGTACCAGTGTCTGTCTGTGTATCAAGAAATGGGCAACCAGCTTCCTAAAATCTACAGACATGCTTTTGGAAACTGCCATAAATTTAAATTTAGCACAGCGTTCTGTTAGTGAAAAATAAAAGGAACATAAAGACACAATACTTCCACAACTTAGAAAAAAGAACTATATCTGAGGATGAGGAATGAACAGAGCCATGACTTCAGCTACCACCGCATAGATGCTGTCATTACCAACAGTCTCCCTCTACTTAAGGCCTCCTTCAAGCTATCAATCTCCTTAGCTAAAGAGCAAGGAAAGCCATATGCATTAATGTTGTTATTCCAAAGCCTGTCATTTCAATGTATGTCAGATTTATCAGACATATAGTCAATAAAATCTGTATAATTACAACCTTGCCAATAGTAGAAAGCAGCAGTGCATCTCTTTGGCTATAACAGACAGGCATTCACTTACAGGGAGGGCACATGCTTCTCAAGTGTCTTATTTACCAACTCTCATTTATAAATTCCAAAATTATTGCCCACCCTTAGCTGTCAAGTTGTTTACCAGATCCACATGATTTGCCTTAAAATCAGGTAATCAAATCATCCTGTTCCCTAGTCAGACTAGCTTTTAATCTAGTAGCTAAAAAAAAAAAAAAAAAATCTTCCTTCAGATCACACCATCCATGTGTAAGAACATACTCTGAAACTGAAAAATGATTCCAGAATTTAAACTTAAAATAGTTATTCATGCAAGGGACAGTGAGCAAGCAAAGTGGACAGTCATCCAAAAGTCAAAATTTACCACTGTCATTATCTTTCTTAAATCAACCACATTCTTTCTATTATTTTTCTGTTAAAGTCATGCTATAATAACATAGGCATTATATTCTGGATAGTGCATTGTATTTGTGTATTATGTTAATACAAATATTTATATATTGGAACAGCTGGTTTCTTCACGTCTTGCAGCCTCAAGAGTCTTTCAATAAAATGTGATTTGCTTATCTTTGAGATAGGCTTAGCATGAGTCGCAAATGGGTGGCAAGTCTTAGTTTCCCATTTCCTGAACTTGACCTGGCTTTCAATCAATCAGGCTTACCAATCTGAGCCTTAATCAATTCCAGCTCAACAAAACTCACAAGATCCACATCACTGGATAAATTAAAATCTGTAGCTATATTAATCTATGTATCTACATACATATACCCCCCCCACACACACACACCTACATATATATATATATATATATATATATATATATATATATATACACACACACACATAGATATTGATACACACACACACACACACACACACACACACACACACACACATATATATATATATATTCAATTCATATATATATATATATATATATATATATATGTTCATTAAACTTTACTAGGCAGGTTTCAGTGAAATCCTGTAACAGTAATAATTAACAGTATTCATTAAGCTTTTCCTTTTAGTGCCATTTAGTTAGTAGCACAAGGAAGTTGGCAAAGTTATATAATTATCATACTTATATCTTTATTTTTTTTCTTTCTTTGCTGCCAGAACTAGTAATGTATATGTCTCATAATGTGATATTGTGTGACATTTCAAAGGATATAGCAAAAGACACAGTTTTGACAAGTGCTGACTGAAATATTTGGAAGCTGTCATTTCAAAGCATCTCATGATATTAGTTTGTAATGTGCATGATAGAAGTGTCTGCATCAAAGTGACTCCATCATATAATTTCATTAGAAAAATGTAAAGCTTCACAGAAGATTGGTTATGCATAATTTTGCTCTAATTATGGTCAGAACACATTTAGACACTGGCAAAATGCAATCTTCCGAAAATATTCTGTTTAGATTAGAAGTGCAGTTATTGATTCCCTTCAGGGTAGTATATATAAGTTATCAGAAATATAAATGTTGTTGCCATAACATCAGCATAAATATTTATTGCTTTTATAGAATTAGCCTAGGGCTGTGCACTTCTATTAGACAGTAGGATTTCAATAATGTTTAATTTGCGTGGCATAAAGAGGGCATTCATGTAAATTTTATTGAAGTACCACATTCTCAGTATATTCTGCAGACCCATGCCCTGGTGTACTTTTCTAATGTTTTTTTTTTTTCTGATACATCCTAGGAAAAAAAGGCAGAGCCTTAATTCTTTTTTCTTTTTATTTTTTATAACACGGGTACCTTATTTTCTTAGTGAGCATAGTGAGTCTAAATATCAATAAATAGCTGTTGTTAGCCTCTTAATTAAAAAAAAAATTAACTGAATGGATAATCATTTTCAGTAAACAAAATAACTTTGTTTAAACTGCAATACATACTGTGAAAATATAGGTTATCCTGTAGCTAAAAACAGCATCAAACATAAATTATTGCATCTAAATTTTACTCCATTCATTAGATAAATTCTCACTCAAATCCATGATACACTGGACAAGCATACTAATTGTTTGATTCCAAAAGATGTTATGCTTGAGCCTGCATGCTAACCTTAGCAGTGATGGCATGCCCAGTTCTCAAACCAAGCTACTTTTTTGTACAAGTATTAAAAAAGAAAAAAAAAAAAAACACGTGATATTGATTAATTAAGAAAAAATGAGCATTGCTGCAGACTGCTAGTGTAGACAGGGACATTGACACAGTTGCATCACTGCCACACTTGCTGCTGTGAAAGTCACTCATTGCCTTTCATTTGTCTGAACCTGGAATAACAGGAAGGGATCTGTTGCTTTAGAAGAGAACCAAGATTGATCGGAAGCTTGCTTTTCCATGTTATATTGTGTTCCACTTTGACCTGTCTTTGTCAGTGTGCATCCCCACTCTGGGCCAGTAATCAAGGAACCTGAATCCTCATCACTGGCACTGGAGAGGGACATTCACTTGGAACAGAAATGAATGCTCCAGTATTTCCAGATGTAGTTCTCTGCATTAAGCACAATTTCCCTTAAGAGCACGCAGGGAACACACTCAGTCCATGGTCTGGGTTTCTCCTTCTGTCCATATTCCCAGTAAGACTCTCCACTGGCATAGCTACAGGGTTGAGTCCTCAGTTAAGTGTCCAGGACGAGTCATCCAGCACTCTCTCTATGAAATCAGTGCTGTGTGTCCCTGCTCCAAGTAGCTCTCTCTCTCTCTCACACACACACACACACACACACACACACACACACACACACACACACACACACACACACACACCTGGGAAAGGTTGGCACAGATTTAGTAGCAATACCCCCTCCCTTCTGTCCAGGTGATAAGGTAGTTGCACTGCCAACAGACACTCCAAAGCCAGCTACTCTAAGGTTCTTACAAGAGTGCACAATTATACTGAGTGAAATTAATATTATTACAAATGGTAGTTTTTGGCCAGTGCTGTAAGGCTTTCAGGAGTGTCCAGAGCTGTTCCCAAATATATATAAGTACTCTCAGAGATTAACATATTGTCTAGTAGACCAGCCACAAAGAAAAGTTTAAATATATTAAAGCAACATGAAAATGCTAAATATCTATTTAAAATAAACACCAGAGTTTCAATCACAGGAAATATTAAAATAACACAGATAAATAGATTCACACAGATACAGAAAAACAGTACTTAACTAATCTCACTATATTTTCCTGACTGATCTAAAGAATTACTGTTCCCTGGTCACTTACTAGAGCAAAGCACAATGAAGTAGGTGAGAGGTCCGTCCTTGTCAGGTGCAAGAATAGACTGCAATGAGACTTCAGTCTCAAATAGTGTTAAAATATTTTTAGTGATGGATTACAGAATGACCTCACATACATCTGGTCATCTGTCTTCTGGTTCCCATGCCACCCCCCTTAGATAGAAGCTGTCAGGATTTAGCACATATGTGTCAATAATACACACACATACAGAGCCTTGCTATGATCTGCTGCAGCTCCTAGAAGTCATAAAACAATTTCAAATTTCTGCCCTTCCAGAGTCGCAGTTAGTTCACTGCTAAAACAATATAGAAGGCTTCCTAGTACTTGTTTTACCAGCCATTTTTTTCTCTGGCTGCAATCAGAACTGTAAAATACAATCTTTATGGCCTAAATTAAGTAATTTAATTTCTTACTATTTTTCAAAGTTAGCTGGAGCTAAGCTTAACCTCTTCTCTTCCAGTATTCTCTGTTGCAATGTATACATTTAAACAGTTACAATAGTGTATGCATATTTCTTTTTCTGTCCAGCTGGGCACACTGTTGGTACATTGTTAACACGAGCAGCTTTACAATTACATTTTTCAACACAAACATCTATACAAATCAGTTTGATATACAAATGACATATAATTCTTTACAAAATTCCAGCTAGCTGTACTGGCATATTTTATACATCCACTACCCTACGTCTCCTGACATAGCTGGTAATACCTCACATTGTCACAGTCAACTATGCTCCATATGTGATTCAAATCTTTTTCTATCTAAGTTGCATGTTGTATATTTCGATTTTTGCCTTTGGTCCTGGTTTGTGGCTGAAAGGGTCTCTGGACAAACCCACTTACCTGGTTACCAAACATAAATAAATAAATAAATTACATAAATTACTGCTTGAAACAATTCCCTTGAGCTTTTATTCAGCCATCTGTAGTGAAATGTTTGCAATCACTGACAAGGGTAGGAATACCTGATGGTGGTTGAATAAATCATACTAAATGTATATCAATTTTTACTACAGATGTAAGTTGCTAATGAAAATACAGCTCTCTTCTTTTTGTTTTCTAAAGAAAAGTCATAATCACATGAAATTCTATTGCTCCCCATCTCTGTAAATGTCATCCAATACCATCAAAGCCCTATATTTCAAGGTATAAGTGAAATCTTGCAAACTTGGATCTTGTCTTATACCCATACTGTTTGGAAAAGAAAGATCCTATGAACCCTTTGCATCTATGTTATTTTACTGAAGGCTCATTTTATACAATCACTCATGAAACTGAATCACAAGTCATAAACAACTGTAGACGTCTGCACAGAATATGAGATGTTGCCATTTGTGATTATAGGAGTTATTACGAAAGTGAGTTTACAAGAGTATGTGTGGATTGATAATGACCACCATCAGGTCATACCCTCAGATCTGTAAAAGTTTGTGTTTGTGCAGCAGCAGCAATTTACTGTGTATATTGTATTTTCTCTTTTTTTTCCTATGGTTATATGGCCATATAATTTATATAACTAAGAAGTGTGTAGAGGGCTAAGCCTTCTTTATGGGACATGTAGGGGAGGGGCTTGCTTCTTGCACAAAGATTTTCATATGGTATATTTGTTGTATAGAACGTTTTCTATGAAATGTAATTCAATCAAACGAGTTTCCAATAAGAGAACTCAACCATTTTTGTGCTAACAAAATGAGCATTCATGAAAATCATTTCACATTCAACTCAGTTTGAAGGATAACCATCCATTGTAAGATAATATTATAGGTATAAATGGCTTCCTTCTTTTTTTGGGGATCCCAGGTAACCTTATGTTACTGATAACTCTATCCACAAAAATATCAAAGCAAGTTTCTAGACTAGATAAACAATGGCTGGTGATTATTAATGTGTTCTCAACCTTCCCTAAGTGATCAGAGTGCAGCATCAAGGCTCCTTCCATAACTTCTAGTCTCTGATCTGATTTGACTATAAATACCAAAAATGTTAAGAAGAGCTTACTTACGATTAGTTGTAAAGAAACACCTGGAGTCAAGATAGACCTCCTAGACGAGGTACACATAAGCACCCTCAGCAACCCAAAGTGAGGTCTTTCAAAACACCCACATCAGTACATATGGAAACATCTCATGAAGACTCTACTTCTAAGCCCATAAGGCAAACCATCACAGAATCTAACATTCTAGTCATTGGAGACTTCACTGTGAGACACACTGATGTCCCTCTCACCAGGCTAAGTAAGGAGAAAGTCACTGTAAGTTGCTTATCAGAGGCCAGGATCTACCGTATTACACATGCACTCAGGTCATTGGACCACAAGTACCAGTATGACTCAGTCATAGTCCACGTGGGAGTAAATGACCTGAAACGTACTTACCTAGACAATATGATAAGAGACATTGCTCAGAATATGTGTCTCAGGGAGGTATTAGCAGCAATGAGCAGCATTTTACCTACTCCATGCATGATGTTACAATAATGAACAAAAGATGAGTGACTTTAATAATTGGCTTAGTTTCTGTTGTCATTCTAAGGGGGTACAATAGTTGTCAGCATGGAAGGAGATGGTCAAGAGACCATGCTTCTCTTCCAGGGATGTTCTGCAAATCTCCCCTCTAGGCTTTCGAATAGTAGCTAAAACACTGTCATCCCCCATAGTGTATTTTTTTAGGCAATGCCAAACTGAAAGTACTTCTGACATATCAAATCGAAACCAAGAAAATCTGAATGTGTTACTGCTCAATGCTAGCAGTCTAAACAAAAAACACTCCCTAGAAGCTCTCTTCACCCTAGAGAATTATGATGTCTGTGTAGTAATTGAGACATGGTTTACACCCACGGAGAGCACACCAACAATGCAAGGTTATAATGTCTTCCACACTTTTAGACCAGTTACAACACAGACAGAGACTAAAGACTGAGGTGTCTCGATTTACATCAGAAATAAATATACCTCAAGGCTGATCAAATAGGACAATGCACTTGAGCTTCTCCATGTTCAAATCACCATAGGCAAAATTCCATAACACTTCCTTGCAAGCTATAGGTCTCCCTGTTTGATCCAGGAAACTTATACCATGTATTTAAACTTATTGGAAACACTCACCATCCAACCAATGCCACATTTGTGGGCAAATTTAATTACTCCACTATTAACTGGGAATCATACACTACACCAAACATGCAGGCACAGTGATTCCTGGATTTTGTAAACACACTCCCTGGACCAAATTGTCAATACACCAACAAAGTGTGCAAACATACTGGATCTGGTCCTCACTAATATGGGAGAGTGCTGTACATCCTCTAGTGTAATGTCTTCTCTTCTAAGGTCAGACCACAAAATGGTCTCCTATGAAGTAAAAATAAAACCTGGAAGCCCAGCTTACTGTGGAATATTCAGGAATTACTGTAAGGCTAACTTCCTACTATTAAGTAATAACATGGCAAAATTTAAAGTCCCTATAAACCGTGACAACTGCTTATGCAGAACTGCTCACAGAAATCCTACACAGGCAGGTTAATAGCTACACAGAGGCAGCTGTACCCACCAAGAAGTACACAACTAACTCAAAAAACAAACCACTCTGGTGGAATTACAACATCAAAAGGCCGTATAACAGAAGGAAAAAAATCATGGCAAAAATTAGGAGATGCAGCACCCAGTAGGATAAAAGCACTCTAATCAAGCTTAACAAACAACTCAGAGGACAAATAATATCTACCAAAGCCAAATTTTAGGTACATTTGGCCTCCCAGATCAAGTACAACCACAAGGCATTCTTTAGCTATGCCTGCAAACTCAAAGGCAGTAAACAACTGTGTGCAGAGCTCATTGTAAATGGAACCACATATACTGAGATATAATTTATAGCAAACCTACTGGCTAACAAATTCAGCTCCAGCATTACCCCTCTCTCCCCATCAACCTTATTTCAGAAAATACCATCAAATATAAATTTTCCTGCTATCACTAGAAAACAGGTCCTTAAAGCTCTCTCTAAGGCCAAGAACACTGTATCAATGGGAATAGACAATATCCCGGGATGCCTTCTAAATAGCATGAAACATGATCTGTCAAGCCCTTTGGAATTTTTATTTAAGTGTAGCATTTAAACAGACTCCATGCCTCATTTTATTTATTTATTTTATTTCACATTTGTTTACTGGGAAAGGCCGACTGGGCCAGTGGTCCATTTTCAGCAGAGGCCCAGAGAGAAAAGCTCTAGTACAAAAATTTACATTTACAATGATGGTTTCCATTAAAAAAATTACAGTTACACTGATGGTTTCAGAGCAATATAAAGCAAACATAGAATTAACACATAACAATTTACATTTAAATGATGGTTTCAGAGCAATGTAAAGCAAGCACAGAGAGGTTTTTTTTCTGCAGAATTAATACATACAGAAACAACAATTCAACAAGGTCTTGAAGTAGGACATATGAGGAATATCCAAACAGATAATTATCAGATAAAATTATTTTATAAAATGAACATATGATGTCTGTTGTTTACTAGTCATAAAATAGCCCAAATATGGGAGATATGTGTTTTGTTGAATAGTTTTTTGAGAACCCTGACAGGAAGCAACATCATGAAGGTGGGCCATCTACAGACCCTGAAAACTACAGACCATAAGTCTCACTAGTCTCATATGCAAAGCCATGGAAATAATTATCATGGAAATGACCAATAATGACATAGGAAACCTCCAGACACTGGACTCAACCCAACCCAATTTGTATTTTTTTTAAAGGCAGGCCATGCCTACTAAACCTGGTAGACTTATTTGAAAAGATCATTAAAGCAATGGATGAGGGCAAAATGGATGACACTGCCTACTTTGATCTGGCCAAGGCATTGGACACAATCCTCCATGCAGACATTGTTGACAAACTAAAGAGGTTAGGTATAAACCCTTATGTAACCTGGTGGACAGCCATCTGACACACTGATAGGACCCAAGAAGTTAGAACTGGGGAGTCTACCTCTACAAAGAGGCAGTCACAAGCAGATCCCCTCAGGTATTGGTCCTGGGACCACTCCTTTTTGGCATTTACTTCTCTGAAGTCAAGGCCAACGTCAATGGTCACTGGCTGGCAAAATTTGCAGATGCTGGCAAATTAGGAGCTGTCATTAAATCACCCACTGACACAGATGTTCTCCAGGAAGGGCTGACACAGGTAAACGACTGGTGCCAGAGCTATGGACTAAAAATAAATTCAAAGAAATGCATAATAGTATCCTTTGCAAAGTCATCCACCCCTGGTAACTATCATAATGACAACACACCCCTGAGAGTTTACCCAGTAGTCAGGGATTTAGGGTCACACACAGACAGTAATCTAGACTTTGACCATCACATGTCTACAGTAGTGAGGAAATCATTCGATGTTGGGCAACTTATAAACAAAGGTATGAAATATCGCTCCAAGGAAGTCATTGTTTCACTCTATTTGGCATTCATCAGACCTATCACTGAGTGCAATGCACCCTTTGGTATGTACCTAACCAGGCATATGCAACCATTGGAATGTCCACAAATGTTCCTCACTAAAAGAATTCAGAGCATAAGTAGCATGTCCTATGCAGACCATCTCAAGGCTCTATCCCTTTATTCCGTCTCCTACAGGCTGTTGAGGAGAAATCTATGCCTGGCAGCCAAGGCATTGTCTGACACCATTCTGATGGACCTCCTGCAGATCCACAAAACAAACAGTAACAGAATTACCCATTCTAAAGACATACATCTTGCATATGGTATAAGTAGGACCTGCTGTAGAGACAGATGTGTATCCCAGAGATTACTCCTTCTCTGGAACAGGCTTCCCATCCATGTAAAGCACAGTTCCTCCCTAAGCAATTCAAGTGTAACTTGGACATCTGGATGGGGAACAGGAGATTCAACTCTGGTTTGGCACCTATGTCTCTAATACACACTGGCAACCTGTAAATGGTTCATCTCCAAGGCCCATGCTTGCAAATGTTTCACCACCCAAGCCCCTGTTTATACTTATCAATGGTACCAAAACTTGTCAGAGATTTGGGTTGCAGACTTGGGATGGATAGCTAGGCTTAAAAAGGGCCTTGTGGTTGTTAGCCTAGCAAACACCTATGAACCTGCAAACCTGCAATGTGTCAGGTATGTTTGCAATTTCTGATGATTTCTAAAGGTGGAGAAATGTATGAGTATCTGTGTGTGTGTGTGTGTGTGTGTGTGTGTGTGTGTGTGTGTGTGTGTGTGTGTGTGTGTGTGTGTGTGTGTGTGTGTGTGTGTCTGTGTGTGACAGACTCTATGCACATACATTGTTGTGTTTCTGTGCATATGTATGTGCATGTATTTGTGTGCTTGCATGTGTAAAACTTTCAGTATTGGGAATGATTTTATTATTTGAGAGTGCTGATTTACTGATACGTACTTTCGATGTAATGCATGAATTTGGCATTTAATAAAGTTGTTTTGAGCAGTACGCAATATATGTATAACTCAGCTATTCAAACAGAACCCCAGTAAAACATATTATGTTATACTTTTTATTCAGCATAGATCAGTTTTACTCATTTTTACCTCCAACATTAAATAATCTTGAGCAAATAGAAATTTAATCACAAAAAAATGACTTCCAAAACATAATGTTTAGTGTGATAACTCATTAACATGCAATAATCTGACAATGTTTAGAGGCACCTATGCACATGGGAGTCAGTGATTTCCAATGATATTCATAGAAAACATATTTTGCTGGCTCTGAGTAGAATAACAGAATGCCTTTTAGTGTATTGTCTCATCTAAATACATCAAAATAAATTAATGTTCAATAATAAAATAAAAAGCTTCATTGGCAGACGCATAACAAGGAAACATCTATTAAAGAAGATAAACATATTGTATATCAATAACTTTTAAGGTTGTTCCCTTTATTATTATGGTTTCCATTTGCTAAGGTTCTTCAAATTTCTCTTTGTTACCAGCATTGCTAGAATACAGGGATGAAGCCCTGTGTAATTCCTAAGTAATCCAAGTTTAGTTAGTGCTTTTGGTGCTTGATGTGTCTGGTAGGGAAGATGGCATACCTGTCCTAGAAAAGAGAAAAATCTATGGGAACCTCTGCCATGTCCTGGGAGAAATTTGCTTGACTTTAACCTGTAAATGGTTTGAGGATGCATGGCTGCCATATGGCCTGAAGCAGGCATATACTCAAACAGGCCACACCTCATGGCTTGCCTAGCCTACACTGGGGGCAGCACTTAGGGAAGGCAGTGTCAGCAGTTTAAATAAAGCTGGTTGCTGCTTAGCTCCACTCTACAGCTTCTTTTCCTGACTGCCAATGATGGCCACATTCAGGATGGGGTAATGCTGGTTTAATGTGGCATTCCCCAGTCCATTTACTGCCAAAAAGTGGTATCAAGGGAGCAGTGGGAGCCATGGGGGAACAGCCAAAGCACAAACTGGGTAGGAAACCAAAATAAAAATTATCTTAATGCTGAAAATAAGAACAGCTTGTGTCCAGAGAAGAATTACAGGGGTATCTGTCCACAGTTAATGAGTGGATTCAACAGCTGTGCAGAAACCAGCACTTCATATATATTAAGTTACGAAGAAAACTAGCATAGTGGAGTGTCTGTTGAAAGTCTAAGAACTATAATGTCAAATCATGGAAGTGTAGAAATATATGGGTGAATGTTGTACCATGTCCAGAGTCAGAGTATCTCAAGAATATTCCCTGTAACAGAACTCTTAACTACTTCATTTGTTGTCCTTTGTAGTTCACACACTGACTCCCATCATGACTCAATGCTGAGAAGCAAAAAAGAAAAAAAAAAAAAGGCAGCAGCTTGCTGCAAGTTTCACTTAAATCCCCATACACTGAGAGTGCTTCAGCCATTACCGTAATCCATAATTCTTTAAAACAGTGGCATTAGTTCACTCCTGTACCATTGGCAACTATCAATCCCTGCCGCTAACAACTTTGTGCCTGGGATACTTACACTTCTTTACCCATACTGTATACAGCTTTGTCCTACACTCTGGTGTATTCTGATCTTGAAATTAGTATAGACAGTTGGCATGGGTGTGCTTGCACTGTTGGGTCTTGTGCTTCTCACAGGAATTCACTACAGTGTCTTTGTAAATGAATCATCCAGGCAAAATGAACTCTGTTTTCATTCAATATAATTAACAATCTACTACAATGTTATCATCGCGTCTTTTTACTAATAGCAGAACCTCAGTCATGATATTTCCACAGGTTGTTTTGTTTATCCATTATATAATTTATAAATATAAAATTATTATAGATTTCTTGTAAAAAGATTTGGTCACAGTTTGTAGAATGTGTGGGGTTCTTTCATCAGTGCTTTTGACTTCTGTAGGGTTCCACCACTACAGAAAATGTGAATATCACTTCTCCTTGAAAAAATATCCCTATAATAGCTATACGCTCTGAACTTCTGTGTATTCATAGGATGTAATATACAGCAGTTTCTTCAAGCATGCTGTACTAGCAGTCATAGCCGGCCTTAGGCATAGGCCAACTAGGCAGCCGCCTAGGGCGCCACTCTAGCAGGAGCACTTTTCCAGTATTTATTTGGTGTAGATAGACCAGGATAGGGGCACCAGGGTGGTATGGTGGGGGGTGGGGCACCATGGAGCCCTTTTGCCTAGGGCACCAGTTGACCTAAGGCTGCTCCTGCTAGCAGTTATCAGAGAAACCATAATTGTAGCACCAAATATAGAAAGGTTTTCACAAAACATTGAGTAACCAAAGGCAAAGACAAATAATAATTATTCTCCTACATTGTTCTCATATGAGAACCTGAACTTATCTAAGACATGAAGTTCATTCAGTTAGGTCTAACTCTGCAGGGGTGGGGGTGGGGGCTTGCTGCATAAAAATACCACAAGGGCACAAATTAACTTGTGCTAGATGACAGGCTTACATTATACTATAGCATTAGTGATATGTAGCCCAAGATGTGATGAGTGAGGTCTGCTTTATATTTTTCAAACTAAGGGTCATTTAAGCTCTGAAAGGCAATTACATGATCTAATAACAGAATTATCTTCCTTACTAAGCAGATGATATCTGTTGTACTTATGGATGACTTCTGAGTACTGTGCTCTGATAACTCAACCTCTGCATGCCAAATGTGAAGAGTGTGCAGACATGCAAAGTCATATTATTAAACTAAGTCCCATGTTTGATTTCTGAGTAACAAGCTTAAATCTATTCATCCCTTTCTGTATGATTAGTATTCTGTGCATGGTGCATCATAATTCAAGAATCACTTTTAAGTCAGAATGAAAAGGTCCCATACTAATTATACTCAGGCAAGTATAAATTGAACCATGGCCATGTCATGAAGTAAAATAATTATTGCCAGAACAAGCTTGCATTATTTGCAATGCATGAAAATGATGATTTCTTGCCACTATTGGGTCAATATTTCTTTCAATACTTGAGTATTACTGATACCAAATTAAAGAAGCAGTAACGACTCAGATGTAATACTTTTCAGTTATAGTAATACAGTTTCAGTACCTGCTATAAGTTAAAAAAATATCCTTTGATATTTCGCTAGTACATAAAAGCCACTTTTACCCAAGACAACATTGACCATACTTACATTTTGTTTTGGACAACATAGCTTCTCAGGTATATCATAACTGTCTTTAGCAATCAAGTATTTAATCAAGTAAAAGTTATTACTCCTTTAAAGGTACGGGCTGTTATAGTGAACAAAAGGTTATAGATTGTACCCCTCTTTCACAGCATGGTAATGTAAGAACAGTGACAAATATCCCACTCAGCCCCTTGCCCCATGAGTTGCCATGAATAATTTTCATTCTTCTGAAAGAGTTAAGCACAACAGAATGTTCAACAACATATTTCAGGTAGTCCAGAGGCCTTGCACATGCATCTAATAAAATTTAAGAGCTTTATATACCATCTAATCCAACTGTGATGAAAAAAACAGAGAACAACATGTTGTTTACAGTAGAGAGCAATACAGAGCTTTGAAATTCTTTTTACTATACAAAGATTTGCAGGTTTTGATATCCTATAACAAATGCATTAAATGCATGCCAATATAGTAATTTCTTCATGGAGTAGCATTCACCATCATCCATAATCAAGGAAAGTCCTGTAGTAGAAGTGAAAGTATATAGTCAATTATGTTTATATGACTCATTAGTTTCATACCTGCTTGCCATTTTTTACGATATATATTTATACCTCCACCACCAGAAGAAATAGTTCAGTAAAAAATACATATTTCCAATTGTATCATTCCCAGAATTAATGCAATTTCTATTGAATATTTGTTCCCATAGTTAAGCAGAATCAATTGTGCCAGCAGTGTTTTAAAAATGAATCAATACCCCTGCTCGCTTTGGCCTTTATGTGTTTCCTGTAAAATGTTCACATGATGGCCATTAAACAGAGAAGTCACTTGAATTGTTTGTGGATTTTTCCCTTTCAGTCTGAATAAAAAGCAAAGACCATTTATAAGTTATGAAAGCACCACTTAACTTTCATTAACTGGAAGGCCATTTCTTAGCCACCTAAGAGAAGATTTGCTACTCACTGCACAAAGCAGCATGATAAAAATCTCAATGCCTCAGTATGAAACCATTGAATGCTCTTGTCCCTGACTGCGGCAAACCAATAGTTTTTATTTTATCAAGGGTGTATAGTGGCATTTCAAAGGTGCCATCATCTGATAGAACTGTCTGATGCCACTCATTTATAATATCACCTATTGTCCTTTCAGTACATCATAAAAATCAAATGTTGAAAACATACAGACAGTATCAAGTTCATACTATCTGCAACCATTGCTGGCTTGTGGCCAGCAGTCACAGATAACATTATATATTAGCTTAAAAAATAAAAGTCTGAAGGACACCCTCATATTATCATAGGCCATTCCATCATTTATTATATACTTTCATTCAAAATAGGAGAAAAGGACGCAGTTTGCCTGTGTATCCCCTGTACTCATTCTGGTCACTCACTCACTCACTCACAAAGAGCATCACCTAATAGCCTCTCCTTAATACTCTAATGATTTAGGTTCATATTTCATAGGTGTTTACTAGCGACCACAAGGGCCTTTTTTAGCCTAGCCATGCATCCCAAATCTCTGAACAGTTCTGATACCCTTGATAAGTGTAAGCATGCACCTGGGAGATGAACCATTTACAGGTTACCTGTTTGCATTAAAGACATAGGTGCCAAACCAAAGATGAATTTCTGGTTTCCCATCCCATCCAATTGTCCAAGTTGCACTTGAATTCCGTTAGGGAGGAACTCTGCTTCACATGGATGGGGAGCCTGTTCTATAGAAGGGGTAGTCTCTGGGATACATACCTATTTCTTCAGCAGGTCCTATTTATATTACAGGAAAAGTTTAAGTCTTCAGAACAGGTAATTCTGCTACTGTTTGTTTTGCGGATATGCAGGAGGTCCATCAGAGTGGGGTCTGACGATGCCCTGTATGCCAGGCATAGATCTCCCCTCAAAAGCCTTAAGAGCTGTTTTAGGCAAATACCTGTAATGATACAGCAATAAAGTAGTCAAATGCAACATAGTTTTAATGCAGTCCAGCTTTGGAAAATGTATTCAGCACTGGAGAACATTAGTGGCTTCCTTTAACATAAGCTGTCAATGGCACACATCTTAGTACTGTTCGCACCAGTAAATTTGTCCCAGGTTCTTCAGTGTAAGCCTCCTGCTTCAGCCCCTGAAAAAGAACTGTCTGCCAGTGGCTGGGGAAAGATACGAAGCAGTAATTTCCAATAGGTGCACTATAGAAGCGACACACCACATCACCATCTGCTTAGCTGTGCATCTTACAAGTGTAACATTTAAAGCATCTGTTAGCACATGTGACAGGCAAGTGGAGTAATGAGTGTAACAGATGGAGGATCACACATCAATGATACATGAAGAGTATTATGAAAAGCTGCACATTTGTAGAATGTCTGTCAGTCTGGAGCATTTCATTGCAAGCAAACTGTTTAGGCTCTAACATGGCAGGAAGCATCCATGAGCACTGTGAAAATATCTAATACTAACTTGTCATTAGTTTAATTCTAACAGTGGTGAAACTTAATTCTGAAGTGTGAATATGCTCCAATCAAATACAATGCACACTAGTGTCATATTATTTTCAACTCTTTTACATCCAGATTGCTTCCTTTAATATCTGTCAGCTAGATACTGAGTGATGCTCATATTACCTCATAAGGGAAATAGGCTGATCGTGAATGATGTTCTTTTTGATCATTTAAGACAGAAAAGGAAAATGATTATCATATTAATAGAAAATTGCATAGTTACTCAAAATGGTTACAGCACAGAAGTATTTTATTTAGATGCAGTGTGGTCTAGTCTGTATATATGGAGCTGAAATACCAAAGCCCATCAACAGCTCATGTGCCATCACTGAGTACACTAAATATTGAGAAATTAATATTTGTGCAGTGGTACCAGAACTGTGTAATTTTCCACCAATACTGAAAGCCATGCAGTAACATTGGTTTATCCAAAATCTCGACTGAAGAAATAGTGATTTGAACCAGAAGAACCATATCACCCCCATTTTGCATACCCCCTACAACCTACAGCCTGTACCTGTCATTGATTCTCTCAAGGCATGATCCATCCAGAACTTACATGAGACATTTAATTATGCCCATAATTGCAAGTCGGATTTATGCTAGGAAACATTAGATGTGGGGTTATACTTCTTAATAGTATACTGAAAGAGGGCTGAATAAAACATATCAATAGTGACAAATGGGTCTGTTTAAGTTTTTGTTCAAAATGTTTCACATTTCATGTATGTAGGTCAAATATGAATATATATATATATATATATATATATATATATATATATATATATATATATATACATATATATATATATATATATATATATATATATAGGTCTACTACAGATGATCAAACTTTTAAAAGTTCAACTTTCATATGGCCAAGATCATATGATCAAACCTTTAAAAGTTTGAACACCGGATAAAAAAAGGAAAAAAAAAAAACAAGAAAAAATTATCCTGAACATTTTTAGCAGGGGGCAAGCACCCCTACACCCCCCCCCCACACCCCATGCTATTTAAATATACCAACTCCGAGATCACACTACAGTGAAGAAAAGGGAAATCGTCCTGTTCCACGCTGTATGGAGATTTCCGTTCAGAACGTTTGAACTTTTAAACGTTCAGTCATAACTGTGCAACAGAATTTGTTGTTTATTTAGCTAAGTGTTCAGGGTGTTCCACTTTTTCTGTAAGCAAAACAGAACAGAACTTACAAAAGAGAATATATGAACACTTATACAACATAAGTAGATGTAATGACAGCAGTGCACTATACAAAGTTCCTTTTTGCAATAATAGAATGGGTTAAAATTAACCTCAGTGGCGATGACAGTAAATTATTGTTGGAAGCTAAGGTGGTAAAATGGCAAATGAAGTTAAATGCAAGCCACTTCCTGGGAATAAATTAAACTATATCCATTGTTGGAAATGAGTAAACAGATTTTAAAATTTATACTGGAAGTTTGAATATTTTGTGAAGTCTTACTTCAGTAATGATTTTTATCTTTGTAAACTTTTCACATCTTTTTTCATATGATTTGTCAGAATTTTTTTATACACATAATTATTTTTTCTACAATTTATATTAACATATGCCAATGCACATTTAGATATATGAATTATGTAAAAGTTTTAATTGACAGTCAAATCCATTTGGTGTGATCTGGGGATTGGCCTAATTAACCATTGTCAATTAGCACCATGGCATGTATGTAGGAAATAACATTTTGTTTTATTTGATTCTGATGACGTCCAGTGTGTGGACAATAGCACTTAATTTTGTTGGTTTGTCTGGTTAATAAAAGTTTTTGGACAAAATCTACTCTGAAATTCAAGTTATATTATGAGTTTGGTTGAAACTGAAGTTTTGGTAAGGTAACTGGAGATGGCCAAAATCCAACTATACAAATGATTTCAATAGTTCATATGAAATGGCTACTACAGTGACTTATATCTCCTTAGTTGTTTCCAGAAATGAAAAAGTATTGCAGGAAAATGCATAATGTTTGGTTTAGAAAAACACTGAATACTTAATACTTGTGTAGATGTTGCATAACTGACATGCAATAAAGGAATGAATGCATTCAGAATTTGTATTTATAGTAATTGGTGTATGGGCCATTATATGCGTTTAGATTTCACTTTATTTATTTTTTTATGAATAAATAGTTCATATGTACATGTCATTCGTATGTTTATATATGTATTTCATGTTTGATGTATTCACAACATTTCTTTATCATCTGACAATGTGTTCATGGATTTAATATTTAATGAGAGGTGTTCATATTTGATTTTTCAGTTCTGATGTAGTCCATGTAATTTCCTCTTTTGGAAAAGCACTTAGTATGTTCATATTTTCATAGGAGATACTAGACTAGCAGCTTAAGAGCCCTTATAAGAGTTGCCAATATAACCCAATTTTATCCAATATATAGTCCCTAAGGGCATGAGGTTGGCATGGATTTGTGCCTGTGCATTGAGTATCTTAAAGATTGCTCTTGTCCACGATGGACATATTCACTATTACAGGTGTGAATTTATGAATTTTTGATTCCCCATCCACTGATCCAAATTGTATTTAAAGAGGACCAGGGCAGGGCTCTGCTTACTGTGAGTAGGAAGTGTGTTCCAAAGAAGGGGCAATCTCTGAGACACATAACTATCTCTCAGCATTTTTTTGAGTTGCTGACTAAGTTTAGATCCCTAGAATGGGTGACCATCATGCTGCTTGACTTGTAGATATGTAGAAGCTTCATCAGGGCTGAATTTGTGAGTGCCTTTTAGGTCAGTCTTGGGTCACCCCTTAATAGTTGCTAGGAGACAGAGAAAAGGGATAGGGCTTTTAGTGTTAATGTTAGTAAAGACTGTATGGCTTGAAGAATTTTTCTGTATAGGTGCCTCACACATGACTTTGTATGTATATGCTTACTATGTATATATTTATGTGTGTATATGTATATATATATATATATATATATATATATATATATATATATATATATATGTGTGTGTGTGTGTGTGTGTGTGTTTGATTTGACTGTAGTATGCATTTATTGTGTGCTGTAATTTTTGGTGAAATTTGTTGGTAGTTGAACTGTTGCTTTGGTTGAATTTTGTAATTGCTGGAATTATCCTCTTTCTTAATATATTTAATTTCTGGTTGTTTGGAGGCAGTGCCTCCCCACTTAAAAGTAATGTTTCTGGTTGTTTTAGGTGATCAGAAATGAAAGATATTTGCTTCATTTTCAATCACCTTATTTTTGTTGTTTTTCTATGTAGATGAAGCATATTGCTGATAAAGTTTTATGACATATTTGATGCTGACGAAAGTTTAGCAGTAATATAACGGAATATATATATATACATATAGGTTTACTTCACATCACCTAAAACCCATTTGACTGACTTTAATTTCACTGAAACTAAAACACCTAATTTTCAAAATACTGAAAACTCATTTGACGAAATCTCATTTCACTGAAAGCTTACAATGCTAAATTTCAAAAGATTAAACGTTAAACCATAGAAAAACATACTCACAACACTAATAACTACCTCTTCCCAGAACTTAAAAACTACTTACTTACCCTTTTATCAAAACCGGACAATATAAAACCAAAGTAAGTGGGGGGGGGGCTATGCTCCCCCCCAACTATATATATTAACTCCAGGATTGCACTACAATAGGGAAAAGGGCATATACCTTTTACTTGCCTCACAGTACTCTACATGCTGCCACTACTGCTGGGAATGTACAACACATACACCATATTACTTTAGATACTTCCCATAAAAATGGAAAGATACATACACACATTTAAAAACATTACAACACTACTTTCTACATATATAAATAAGAAATTATTCTTTATTAAAAGCTACAGCAGAATGCTAATATTTTTGCAGGTCTTTGCTAAAGTGGCAAGTCACTGGTTGTAAGTATGTCATTTATGCGCACAGTAAATTTTCTGAATTTTTAAATTGTGTTATGATTTTTTTAATTGGTGGCACAGTAGTGCAGCAATTAATATTGTCACCTCACAGCAACAGGTTCTCTGGTTTGATTCTTTGCTGTTGAGCCTTCTCTTCGGAGTCTGCATGTCCTCCCTGCGTTCATTTGGGCTTCCACGGGATACTCCGATTTCCTCCCACATTCCAAAGACAAGTGTCTGGAGTGTTTCTCCCCAGGCCTCCACTGAAAATAGGCTCTGTCCTAGTCGGACTTTCTCAGTCGACAAATGTTAAATAAATAAATAAATAAAATAATCAGGTAAGAACATGTTTCAAATGCCTACCTGATTTACTGACAACTTGGGTGCACTCTCAGGTTAAATGACTTGCTCAGAGGCACACATTTGGAAGTATAAACTTAGGGCATAAGCTGCATCTATTTATTTACTTTTTTATGCTTTTTTTTATAGCAGAGACTTCCAGAGAGCAACAGATATAATCATTATATAGTTTGAAATGTGTCCTTCCCTATGCTTGGAGTCTTACTTCTTATCAAAATAGATAAATGTTGAGTGGATGTGGAGAAGTATACCTCTATGACTTTTTGCTCCACATAGTTTGCATTCTGTACAACTACAGTTCATGTAGGTATGTTGTTGGCTACAGCATCTCCACATATCCATCCACTTCAGGGTACATTAGTTCCCATTTTGCCTATGTCCAGCTGGAATATAGTTGCCATATGAGTAAAGCTGCATTATATACTTCAAAGGTATTTATGTCTTTTCAAGCCAGTACCTACTCACTGTATCTAAATATCCTTTGTATTCTTCCAGTCTTATATCAGTTCTCTATCTGAATGGCCTAGCATTTATCTGTTAACCATTAAGCACCCGGAAATGGTGCCATTCAGTCCTGTGCTTACTCAGATTATGTATTTCTCATATTTTTGACACAGAGGGCTAAAGACCTAAATCTGCTTTAGTATTCTGGGGTTTGATTAGCCAGCATGAGATATGAGAGAACTAGCCAGGGAGGATAAGAGCAAGTGGCTAATGCTGGCATGTCTTTCCTGGGAGTAAGTCAGCTTTGGTCTTCTGTGTCTAATACCATTTAGCACAGGCTTGCCAGCACCAGCAGGAATGGCATGGTGCTACCAGGCTTCTCTGTGGTATTGTGGTAGTCTCCTTTAGAATGTTGGTGGAACATTGTGGTAATGCAAGTGCCTAAGTCAACCTCCTCAGGGAAGGGAGGAGAGGCCATAAGAATGTCCCTTAGCTCTGTATAATGAATGATGTGCTTAAGTTGAAAGGGGCTGTTGAGTAGTTCCTTAATGTCATTGCAGAATCTTTCCATAAACTCGAACAAAAGTAAAAATAAGAGTACGGAACAAGCTGACTGACAGAAAAGAGGTCAAATATTAAATCAAACTTCAGTACAGGCGGAAACACTTTATTAAAACAAAACAAATGGAGATGAGTACTTTCTTTCGCAACACACTTGCTTCTTCAGATCTACTTATTCAATAAAACACAAAAGCTGTATACTAAAACAAATTAAGATAATTAATTTAATTAAATTATGAACCATTTGTCGCTTCAAACCTCTAGATCTTAGAGCTGGTTTTAAAGGGACATTACTATTTAATCCAGCACCCCTATAAGCAGCAACTGTAAAAATCCATTTAACCTCTAGACAATCAGTATAAGTCTTTATTTCAACTCCTCTTGCAGAAATCTTTCCATAAACTGCAGAAAGCCTCTTTCAGAGAGATTGCAACCATATTATCAAACTTTGCAATAAGGATATGCACCTCCTCAAGAACAGATGCACAAATGATATAGAGTAGGGCACTATACACCTCTATACTTTGCTAGATAATTGCTACCTCTTGTCATTTTATTTATTTATTTTATTTTATTTTACATTTTTTTACCTGGATAGTCCTACTCGACACAGGTCCATTTACAGTGGAGGCCTGGGGAGAAAAGCTCCGTGCAAGTAACAATAATAGTTAAACATGTCGTACAAGTTGCATATAAAAAATAACAACCATAAGGCACTGTAAACAGAAATAGCAAATCTTAAATCATGCATAAAAAATTACATTTTGAAGTTACCAGTAGGGATTCCTGAGTTGTAGCATAACAACAGAATTCTATGAGAGTAGCTAGTTGATTAGATGTTATATGAGGTAGGGGTTTTGTGATGCATGGGCATAGCCAAGAATTTTCTAGATGTGCTTTAAGAGAGTTTTTAAACAGAGTAGTTGAAGGAGCAGAGGTTAGAGTAGGGGGAAGGTTGTTCCAGTTCCTGGCTATGTTGTGGGAGAACAGAGTTTTACCTGCAGAGTTATTGGCTGCAGAGATACAGAGGGGAGATTTTTCAGAAGAGAAGAGGGTAGCAATTTCACACGTACTGGGTTAGGAGTTGTTTTAGGTTTGGGGTTTTGTTAGGATAATTCACAATATTGTGGGCAAGTATTAATTGGTGACAGTTAAGTAACTGAGGATGTTCTAACCATTTAAGCTCTTGTAATGCTTGATAGTGATGGGTTTTGAAGGTAGATTTACTAGCAAATCTGGCAATTTTGTCATCTCTTGCTTTGTGTAGTGGCAATCCTATCTGAAATGGAAGGAATTAGGAGAAGCAGACTGATGTCTGGCAGTTAAGAAAGAAACATAAATTCAAGCTATAAATTTAATGAAATGCTTACCTTCTCATTTCCTCACCTGTTTTAGATGGGGATTTTTTTTCATTTATTGATATCAGCTTCACTATTTCTAGCCATGATATTATCTTGGCCATTAAGAACATCTTGGAGAAGTCAGTGTGGCATCTAAGAAGTCTACTTTTGGTATACTTTTGCTGCTTTCGTAATGTATAAACGTATCAGTTCACAGTCCCCAGCACTTCCTGAACCATTCCACATCTGACATCTTCACTGATATAATCCTGAACCATCCAAATGAGAGCTATCTCAATCTGCAATTTCCCCCTGGCGAATCTCAGCTCAAGTTATTCTCTGTCTCATATCATCTACTAAGAGGCAATCTCTGCTTGACTTACAAAGCCATGTCTGACCCATCTCTGTTAGAAATGCTACATCTAAAGAAATCCCAATCCCTCCGCACCACATGCTCCAGAGACCTCAGTCTCATTACCACAATTAACAGAACATGCTGGAGGGACAGGTTTATAACCCAGAGACTGCCCATGCTCTGGAATAGACTTCCCATACATGTCAAGCAGAACACCTCACTGGCCCTCTTCAAGAGAAATCTTGATGATTGGATGGGAAAGAAAGTTCACCCCGGGAATTACTCCAGTGGCTCTACTTGATAAAGGCACTGGGAACTAACATTGGGTGGCACGATGCCAGGGCACTTCTGTGGGCTAGGCTTGTAAAGGCTCCAGGGCCATTAGCCTAGTACACACATATGAACCTATGAACCAAAGTGTCATGCTAATTTGTTAATAGAAGTTGGGGGTTACTAAGATGAAAGACTAGTTTTAAAATAATTCTAGCCTTCCATACCAATTTTAATTGTGTGTGCTCTGCAAGGGAAGGAACTTTTATACCATTCTGCATTTTAGATCTTTGACTGTTCCATACCAGTTAAGAACAGTAAAGTTCTGCCTGACACCTTGCAGTGTGCACTAAGTATATTTTACTCAGCTTATAGGAAACAGGTTAAAGAAGATCCCCTCACATTCTGCACAAAGTACATTTTATTTAACAGGGGAGTCTGAGGAAAGGGATGATATGTCCTAAACAGTGAAGGCTCAGTGTGAAGATTTTCAGTTTAACTAACCTCTTAGCGAAGGAAATGTAGACATAGCCTAAAATAATGGCGGGGGGGGGGGGGCAAAGGTATAAAAATTGGGACATATTTTAAATATTACTCTTATAAACTTAGAAAGTTGCTAGAATAACAGGTTTTGTGTTGGCATACATTTTCTGAAGGATACAAAGTCTGAAACTCAAATGGATGACATTATTTAGTTACCAGTCTTCAGTAATTTGCCAGAAAATCAAAAACTTTGTGCTGGAAAACTCAAGAATATGAAGCAAAAATGTGGAAATTATTCACAAATACAGACAGTTGAGAGGTATGACTCCAGAGCATTTCTAGATAAGAAAATGGTTTACCATTCATCACAAACTGTCCATATTACACAACATCTCTGTTAACAAAGCATAGTTCAGCTTAACTTCACTCTGCTAAACTGTTTTGAGATGTGACAAGTACTAGAAATATTAAAACTGTTTGGAGTGGGACACTATTCACTTTAGGAATGACTGATTAATTTTCACGATCTTGGGATTAAAAAAGTTCGATATGGCAGCAGTATGGAGTATGCTAACTTGCAAAAATGAACCTTGTCCTGAGGTTTAGGACATATGCCACAACAAACTCCTTGTGGGATTCACACTCATGCTCTCACTCATTACAGATCAAATCTAAAGGCCCCCATCACCTTATGCCTTAGAGCAACTCAGAGGGTGAAAAACCTGTGGATTCCTGGGGTACCTCACTGTATGCTAAGAGTAGATGGGGCAAATATTTGTCCCAGTCCCTCCTAAACTGGTCTGCAAAAGGCCATAGCACATTTTTTAGTGTAGAGTTTAATCTCTCCACAAAACCATTAGTCTGGGGGTGGTCTTTAGGTGCTTCACCCCCCAACACTTCCACAGACAAGCCTACATGTCTGACATGAAATTGACACCTCTGTCAATTAGTATTTCTCTTGGGAAACCTACCCTGCTGAACATCTATAACATAGCATTTGCCACCTTCTCTGCCTCAATGGAGGAGAGAGCTACCACCTCAGGGTATCTAGTAGCACAATCTACTACCACCAGGATATACTTCTTCCCTGTGGAACTTGGGGTACTTAGAGGCCCCACAATATCCATGGCTACCCTCTGAAATGGCCCCTTAATCACAACTAAAGGCATCAATGGAGCTTTGACCTTGTCCTCTGCCTTGCCTACTTTTTGGCGCTGCTCACAGGTCCTGCAGTACCCTGTTACATCCTTTGCAAATCCCAGGCCAATAAAAGTTCTGTATAATATTTCTCTTGGTATGCTTTATGCCCATATGACCTGAAAAAGGAATATCATGGGCTGTGGCTAGAAGTGCCAGATGGTAGGGTCTAGGCACTACCAACTGCTTTATTTACTCACCCTCTAGCCCTCTCTCAGGGGTCCACTCTCTATACAGTAACCCTTTGTTCCAGTATACAGACTCCCCTTTTCCTTGAGCATCAGATGTCTCCTTAGCTACCTCATTCAAGCTTCGTAAGGTAAGGTCCAAAAGCTGAGGCTGTCTCAACTCTACATTTGTGACCGCTGCCAGCTGTCCTTCCACAGGAACACTAGTATTTTAGGACAGTGGTGCCTCACTGCCAGCCTGGGTACTACCACTCACCTCTGTCATTGCAGTCAACCTATCCACAGGAACATCAGTACCTATCAGTAACTGTGTCTCACTTTCAGGCTCACTGCTCTGTCTATGTCTCCTCCAGGCTACCAGACCTGCATGCATGTAAGTACATGCACACAAGGTACTACATTATCAAAATCATTCCCTAGCAAGACATCTGCAGCATTATCCTCAAACACAGCTGCCTACGTGCTTCCTTTTTCACCTTCCCAGTCAAGGTGAACCCTGGCCAAAGGTATTTGGAATGGGGTCCCTCCTAAAGCTCTACCTGGAGTAGACTGCCAAAGCAAATAATGTTCCTCTTTAACAACTGCAGGCTTCATAATGGTTATGTCAGAGGCTGTGTCTCTCTTGGCAGTGGCCTGTCTTCCATCTACTTAGATAGGATGTAAACTCCAGTGATAGTTTGGTACCCCTGTTCTCTCCAGACAACTTACTACTGGCACAGTGTTATTTCCACTTGCTGGAACCCTCACCTTTTGTTCCCCACCTTGCTTCAGTGGACGTTTGTATGCTACATGGCCCCTCTGGTTACATTTAAAACATCTGACCCCCTAATCATGGCCATGTACCTGAACTAGTTGCTTTTCCTTTTACTGGTAGACTCTGTTGGGTTGATCTAGGCTGCTCTCCATGGGTTTCCTTATATCCATGTGCAGCACTGGGTATCCCCTTCTTGTGCAGTGATGCCCTGTTTGCAAAGTAGAGATAACTTTTTCTCCCCAGGTCATCTGCAGAGTTACACTCTCGGTCTGCCAAACAGATTCTCATGTCCTCAGTCAAAGCACTAAGGGCTTGTTCCCTCACAAAAATGTTTGCCAGTCTTTCAAAAGTGGTGACCCCACACCCACTCACCCACCTATGAAAATAAGTATTGTACTCAGCAATATAATCACATGCAATTTCATCTACCTTGTGTCTATGCTCACAAAACATTTTTTTCTGTAAGCTTCAGGTGTTAACTTATAACAGTTCACTAATTTACTCCATTGTAGTTTAAACAAGCACTATCAGACAATTTAGAAACATCAGTTATTGAGTAAGGGGGTCATGAACTGTACCAAAAATATAAGGCAAAAATCCAGACATTCTGCAAAAATCTGTACAGTTGAAAGGTATGATAACTGTTCCCTAGCTAACTTAATTAATACAGCAAGGTAAGATTAGATGCTGAGATCCTTTCACAAGACAATGTAATGAGCTTCCAATTGACTGAACTCAACTGACTGTCATAAATGACACAGGTCTTTATATCAGGTTCCAACAAAAAGAAAACAAAGTAAACTACTTTGAGAGTTCCATCCTCTTGGTACTGGTTATAGAATGACATCACATTTGATCACCTGACTCTAGTACAATACACACTCAGAGCTTTGCTGAGATCTATTGCAGTATCTCAAAACTATATAACAATTTCAGCAACTTCTACTCTTCCCTTCTATAATTCTTTGTTTAAACATATACAGTTAATCAGTTATAATAACACTGGTGATATATTTTTAACACAAGCATCTGTACAAGTCAGTGTGATAGTCAAATGACAGAAAATTATTTACAAACCTCCAGCTAACTATGCTGGCATATGTTACACATGCACTGCCCTATTCTCCCTGGCACAGATGGAAATTCCTCACATCAAAACCATGTTCCTTATGGACTGAGGCAGTCTGTAAAAATAGTCAAAACCCAGCTTGCAGACCCTTGTTATCTTTTCCATAGTGTTAGAAAATTGGGTAAAACCTGAGTAAAATTGGCTAGTCTTGTAAGGGCACTTGAGCCATTAGCCTAGTAATCTCCTATGACTGTATGAATTTATGAAAGACAAAACCATACACTCAAGCTTTAAACATATTTTCATGGTACTACACTCAGATTTACATCATCCTGTAACCTCAGTGATTACCTCCCATAGCCAATATCTGCCCAGTAGCAAAGCCACTTGAAAAACGTATCGACCAACACCTACTAGGAAATATCTAAAAGGATATTTGTAGACAGCATCATAGATTTTGTCTCAACTGTATATTTTTCTTTTAACTGACCTAATATGCAATACAATACAGGGTGGCCACGGTGGTGCAGTGGTTAGCATTGCTGTCTCACAGCAAGAGGTACTCTGGTTCGATTCTCAGTTGGGGTGCCTTCTGTGCGGAGTCTGCATGTCCTCCCTGTGGTCACGTGGGTTTCCTCCAGGTGCTCCGGTTTCCTCCCACATCCAAAAAGCATGCTGTAGGTGGATTGGACACTCTAAATTGGTCCTAGGCATGAGTGTGTGCCTTCTGTGGAAGGTTGGGTGCCGGGCTGGCAACTCGACACCGTAAAACTCCACTGCCAATCATGAGCGGACAGGTGATCTGCTGTGGCGACCCCTAACTGGGAAAAGCCGAAAGAAGAAGAAGAAAAAGGAGAATATGCAGTACAATACAATACAATGGATAAGTTACAAGAGTTATTTTTCTTGAATTAATGAGAACATTAAAAACAGTCAAATGTACTAAACTTCTGATTAGGCTAACTCAATATGGTCTTTCACAAGAAGTTACCACATTTTTTTTCTGACTACATTAATAAGAAATATTTAAGTTAATTAGCAAAAACTCCTATATTGGGTCCTTTACTATTTTTTCTGTTTTCTTGTTCATTAATGGCTTACTCTGGCAACACCTGCGTATCAATTGCCAACTTTATAGTGATGATATTGTCATCATAAGCTCACATAAATCTTCATAAAATTCAGGTAGAAACTAACAAATATATTTGGAATTGGGTGATCTTCAATAGCCTAACCATCAATACCCAAAAATACACTACCATGCTGCTAGGTGCTCAAAAGAAAGGATCTAAAACCCAAAACCTTATATAAAAAAGACATCTAGGTATTTTTGGGATGAACAACTAAGCCACCACACATACCAATATTGTTCTGTCCTTGTACAGCATTTTTTGATGTATGCATGAATCACATAGGTCTATGTTTAATCATCACACAGCGCGTTCATCAAACTCTAATCATCAAACATTCCTTTAATTGAAAGGCCAAATTATCATAAAACTTTACATTAAATGATGATAGTTGGCCAACATCAAGGAAGCAGAATGGAGCACTTAGTTACTGGTAACTTAGGAATAAGGAAACATGCACTTTCCCAATTGTAGTGCAGTCTCAGAGCTGGTACATATAATTAGTGGGGGGTGGGGTGGGCACAGCCTTCCATCTAGTTGGAATGTGGGGGGA
The DNA here is from genome assembly GCF_019279795.1 of Protopterus annectens. Classification (NCBI taxonomy): domain Eukaryota; kingdom Metazoa; phylum Chordata; order Ceratodontiformes; family Protopteridae; genus Protopterus; species Protopterus annectens. The sequence continues at coordinate 965,957,282 of NC_056731.1, read as the reverse complement.
AGAAGTGTCCACTGTTCACCTAATCCTCCTCTTGTGGGGGGCACATCCTGTTAATTTTATTTATATATATATATATATATATATATATATATATATATATATATATATATATATATATATCAACTCCGAGATTGTTCTGCAGTGTGGAAAGGGCAGGTTTCCTTATACCTCCTGCTTCCATTATGTTGGCCAACTATCATCGTTTGATGTAAATCTTTACAATGATTTGACCTTTTGATTAAAGGAAGATTCAATGTTTAGTGTACAATGGTTAAACGTAGAACCAAATCACATACATAAACAGTATGATTGTGGAGAATTAAAAGTCTAATGAAATCAGGGAATTCCTGTTTTTTTTTTGTGTGTGTTTTTTCTAACCTTAGCTCTTCAAGCACTTTACTCATTGTATGACATAAATGTTGCTTTTTTACAGTGGCATGTCTAGCTTTGTTCACTCAACTAAATAGTTTCTGGTTAGCTTCCAATGAGAATATGCATAGTGAAATGTGTGAGGCATTTAGAAACTGTAGATATTTAAGATGTCTAAAGGATGAGTTAATGCCTGGTAACTTTATGATATTGAAGAATATGTCCACAGTTATGTCTTCTTAGTACTCTGTGTAACTTAGAATTATTTTTTAATATTTTTTTGTAACACTGTAATTATAACTAGTTGTACTTTTTTTTTTTTTTTGTAATACTGTTATTATAACTAGTTGTATCTTTGGAGCTTTTCTCCCCAGGACTCCATTGAAAACGGGCTCCTCAAGGCCCAATGGACCACCCTGGTAAACAAACTGCAAATAAACAAACTGCAAATAAATAAATAAATGTCTAGACTTGATAAAATGTTGCTCAAAACTGTTCATAGCCATTACTGGATATAAATATTCTTTTGGCATAATAAATCATATGGCCACTAGTGTTCTTTCTAATTGTAAGATCACTGTCACAAAATGGGGAATAATTGACAAGACGTTATACTGTCAGTACATCAGTGCCATCAGGATTAGAAACTACTGTTGAGACAATCTGTTTTTCTTTCATTGTTTTACAAGACATTTACCAGAATTAGTAATGAGACCATTGGCTTAATAGAGCAATGAAAAATAAAAACCTACCTATGACCCAGATGACCCACATTCTCTCACTTGGCAGCTGGAGAAGCCTAGCAGGGTCAGATGGGAGTTGTTACCAGCTCATCCATCCTGGGGAGTAGGATAGGGCCTACCTGCTGCATCAATGACCCCATAAGTGGAATTGAGGTACGACAGGAAGCAGCTATTGGATCAGGATAGTTTAAACCACATGGAAGCCTCAAAAGTGTTCTAGCACATCATGTGGTACACACAGGGAACTTCAGTACCAGGACTGCACTGAAGAAAAGAAACCAGCTGCCATGGTGAAGGAGTCAGGCAGGGAGGTAAGGTCCTGTTATTTGAATGTAGGCCTATCTGGTTTCTGTCTCAACCTCTGAATGGGTAGAAATAGGTTCTCAGGGCTCTTGCCTCAGCTGGGAGCAAAATGGACCATAGAGCTTTAACCTTACATGGGAAATGAATAGTCAGCTCTCAGCAGATGAGGAGCAATGGGTTGGCAGGGTGCTGTGATGGGGGTATGAATCTGTGGTTTGCTAAGGTAAAAGAAATTGAAATTAATTACTTGGGAATTTCATTCTAACATGTTCTTGAAATCTGTCTTTTATTCAATAAATGTCTAATTTTGGGTCAAGATATATATCTAGCACTTGTCATCTCAGGCAAATTTATATATTTTATTTATTTGTTATTTGTTAACTGAGCCAGTGGCCTTTTTCAGTGATGACCCAAGGAGAAAAGCTCCAGACAATTATTACAAAGTTACAAAAAAGAAAAACATCTGACAATGAAGTTTTATGCAAACATTGCAATAATGTGCTTTACATGAGAACCAGACCAGCTGTATTGGCACCCAGGAAGCACCCCTACCTCCACCTGAGTGACGGTTTATTGACTATTTAAACTAATCTTTACTGGCTGTACGTCCATTATTTGCCTATTTACTTTATTTTATGGTTTTGTCCTCCTGTGGACAGCACACACGTGGCACCAGCTAAGGTTGTCTTGTCCCTTACCTATTCTGCAGTTTAACAGTTCCCCTTTCATCTATTATTGCTTCTCCCTCCTGCCCCTGGTTGACCTGAAGTCCCCCTCGTCCGCTAGCTTTACTATAGCTGTGACATCCTGCTTGCCTAGCCTCTCCTGTCCTCTCTGTCTCTACACTACTTCCCTGGCTGTTGCACTCCTTTCTCTCTTTTTTCCTACATTTTAATTCACCAAATGACTGTATCTTAATACTCCTGCTTACTTACTTTCTATTACCCCTCTCAGGGTCCCACTGCAAACTGTATACATCCTACACATACCTTGAGCCTGTTATATTCTTGTTTTTTGCCTTCTCCTTTCCATCTTCCTCTACCTAACTCTCCCTAACTTACTACTTAAACTACATAGCATATGAAACAGTACTGTTCAGCTTCCCTGCTAAGCTGATTGACTCACTCTCTTCTCTAACTGTTTCTGCCCCGCTTCGCTCCCCTCCCTACCCCTTATCCCACCCACCCCACGTACCCTTAGCCTTAGACCTCACACACCACACCCCTCTACATCTACACCTATCCAGACCTCCTACCGTACTAGCACCTCCCTACCAATTACACCTTCCACTCTTACCCCTCCTATCTTCCCTCCCCACCCAAAGATAAATACTTACTCTAACTTATCCATCTAACCTGTCTTACTTATTCTATAATCTGAGTCTAATTCCTTTGCTTCTTCCTTGTCTTCTCTCCACAACATGTCCATCAAAGCTTACAAAACTTCTTCTAAGACCTCTGTAACAGAAACTACTCTATTAAAGCTAACACTTCTACTGAGTACTTCTCTTGCTCTCACACTACCCTACCTCCTGACCTGTTATGAATCACACTTTAACTACCACCTTATCTACTCTCCCAAACATACAGCCTTTGATTTCGAAAGCCTAAACTTTACTCATGCAAATATTACATCTACCCCTAGCTACCTTCTAGCCAAATATCATAGGCTGTTTCATATTAAAATCCAGAATCTCTTGCTTAGGAAACTAAAATACTTACTGAACTTCTCTAACAAAGCTTACCTCGAATATAACCACTCCATCTTGGCAGATGGGGACATTCACCCAAACCCAGGGCCCTTAGCCTCTACATCTGATGCTTTACCTGTTACACTAAACTCTTCCCTACTAATACCAACCTCCAATGCAAATACTCTACTCATAGGGCACCTTAATATACGAAGTGTCAATAACAAAATCACCCATCTCCACTCCCTTCTTGAACACCACTCCTTTGATATTCTCTGTTTAACTGAAACCTGGTTAAAACCCTTTACTACAGATAATGAAATTATTCCTCCAGGTTACAACATCTTAAGACTCGACCACAAAACTAAAAAAGGAGGAGAAGTGGCAATATTATTCAAAACTGAACTAAATGTAACATTAGTACCCAATGAGAACCTAGACATTACCAAGACTGAACTTCTTATCTCAAAGCTTCAACTAAACCCGAAAAAATCTATCTATATTATCTGTATTTATCTACCTCCTGGAAATAACTCTACTACCATAGAAAATATCCTCAGTTGGGCCACCTCCACCTACCCACAAGAAACCATAATACTTGGAGACCTTAACCTTGACTGGTCCTCGTTAAACACTAACAACCCAGCCTCTCATATTAACCTCCATGGCTTCACACAGATAATAGACACCTCTACTAGGACAAACAAACTCAACAACAAAGAAAGTATTCTTGATTGGATTCTCGTTAACAAACCTCTACTAAAATATCAATCTGGAACTTTACCCGATGACTTTAGTGATCACAAACTAACCTATATTATAAGACAAAAAAACGCCTCTAACAATACTCCCATCTATAGGACCCTACACAATCTTAAACGATTCAACCCTATTCAATTTAAAAGTGAACTAAATGCCAGTAACTGGAACCCACTAAAGACACTTCCTCTTGAAGAAGCTGTCCTTTACTTCAATACCACATTCCTAACAATTCTAGATAATCATGCTCCAAAACGCTCCATACGAATTAAATCTAAACCTGCCCCTTGGCTATCTAAAGATACAAGACAAAAAATGTTACTTAGAAACAAATCTTGGACAAAATGGCGAACTAGCAAATCTCCGATAGACCATCAGACTTTTAGGCACCTAAGAAACATTACCAAAAAAGCTATCTTCTCTGATAAAAGGAGTTATTATAGTAATCTCCAGCAAGCAAATCATAATAACCCTCAAAAATTCTGGACAACCCTAAATAAACTTCTTCACCCAGGACAGACTACCACTCCATCCCCTTCCGGGTCTGAAAAGAATTCCGCCCTTGATACGGCCAATACTTTCAACTCATTCTTTATTGATACTATTAATTCCTTGGCCTCTCATCTCTCTAGTGACAACACTAATATCCCTGACCTTGCATCCTTCAAGCTACCAACCTTTAGGCTACAACCCATCTCTACTTCCTTTATTCTGAAATGTATCCACAAACTCAAACCATGCTCCCCCTCAGCTGACCAACTGCCATCTGAATTCCTTCAAAAAGCAGCCTCTGAAATAGCCAATCCTATATCCATTCTCATTAATAGAACTGTAAATGAAGAAACCATACCTGATATCTGGAAAATCTCTCACATTATACCCTTACATAAAGGAGGGAACTCCTATGATTATTCTAATTATAGACCCATAGCTCTCTTATCCCCACTTGCAAAGATCATGGAAAAATGTGTTCACCATCAGTTAATGAACCACTTAATAAAAAACAACATTCTTACTAACTGTCAACATGGCTTTAGGCCTTTTCATAGCACAACCACCGCTCTCCTCTCCTTCACAGACTTTATTAACAAGAATCGTAATAATAACATCCTGTCTTCAGCTCTCTTTATTGACCTGTCCAAAGCCTTTGACATGGTCAACCACTCTCTCCTCTTAAAAATTCTCGAATCTCTTTCCTTAGAAGCTAACGCTGTCCACTGGTTTAGTTCCTATCTCACTAACAGGAAACAGGCCGTCCTCTGGAATAAGGAACTCTCATCTCTTCTCCCAATCTCACTTGGGGTCCCCCAAGGCTCTATTCTTGGACCTCTTCTTTTCTCCCTCTTTATAAATGACCTACAAGTAGCTATTCCCCAGGCTACTTGTATACAATATGCTGATGACTCCACACTAATTTGCTCTGCTAAATCCATTTCATAACTTCAAACGAATACTCAAGCTGTATTTTCCAAAGTGGAAACTTGGTTCTTAAATCGTTGCCTACTCCTAAACGCAAAAAAAAAACAAACTCTTACTCTTTAAGCCTACTACCAGATCCCCAGCTTTAGATTTCTCTATCTTATCTAACAATGGAACCATTATATCACCTGACCCTACTACCAAACTGTTAGGTGTCACAATTGACAACAATCTTACCTTTGACTGTCATATCAACAATACCATTAAATGTGTAAACAGGAAACTTGGCTCTCTCTATAGAATTAAGACTTTTTTAACCTCCCCAGCCAAAGCTACTCTTGCCCACTCTCATCTCATTTCCACTCTTCTCTATGCTTCTCCCATCTATACTAACCTCAAGAAAAACAATCTTTCCAAACTGTCTACTACCTACAATAACATAGCTAGATTTGTTACTGGGAAGCCTTTCAGAACTCACCACTGTCTGAATCTGCAGCAACTGAACTGGCTTGAACTGACAAACATGTTACTTCTTTCCCAACTTACATTTGTCCAAAGAGCTTTCTACCAATCTCTTAACACACCTGTACTTTCTAACCTCTTAACCCCATATGCTAATCTGAACTCAATCCGCTCATCTAGCAAACTGCTAGTTACCCTAACCAAATCTAATAACCTAGCTGGTGACTCCCTCTTCTCAAACTCCATAGGTAAACACTGGAATTGACTTCCTACCGAACTTACTTCCATTCCATCTACTATTCTGTTTAAACAAAAACTCAGAACATACCTCAAAAGCCACTGGATGTGTCCCTGCTCTAATCCTGACTAAATGTTGATTCCCCCCTTAACCCTCTTTTCTCACCCTTCTGTTGTGCCTCCTCCTCTCTCCCCTAAGCTTCCTTCCACCCTACATACCTCTCTCATATATCTCTCCTCCTTATTGGCTATGACTCTTTTCCAGTAAACTTGTATCTCTTATAACTCTACTCTCTCTCTCTATTGTTGTTTCTCTCTCCTCCTTGGTCTTCCACTTTCTCTACTTGCTGTTAAAATAAGCAATAATGTTCAATATGATGTTATTTAGATTATCCAGAAAGTTAAACTCCTTTCCTTTTAGCAACAATGTACATTTCTCTTTCCTTGGTCTTACATTTTTTTTCTTGTTTTAAACTATGTAATAATATTCATTATGATGTCATTTAGATTGTCTAGAAATTTTTAAGTCCTACTCTTGTTTGGGTAACAATATTCATTGTCTAAGTCCTACCAGTCTGTAATCTGTTAATAGAGCTCATGATATATCTCTTATCTCTATATGTGGAGCTTTTCTCCCCGGGCCTCTACTGAAAATGGAAATATATCCAGCTAGACTAGCCCAGTTAACAAATGTAAAATAAATAAAATAATAAAATAAAATTATAAATTTACAAAAGGTCTGAGAATGAAGTTTACATAAACATTACAATAATGTGCATAACATGCAGTACAAAAGTTAGGATTTGTTTAATAAACAAAAAGAGAAAGAGATGCAAATGAGATAGACACTTACAAAAGGTGAGTGTTAAAAGTGTGAGAGGTAGTAAGATGGTAAGGTGGGATTTAAGTGGGATCATTGCAGTGACAAGTGTTGGCATGTAGGAGGAAAGTTTTAAGTTTGCATTTAAAGAAATTTATGTTAGAAATTATTCAGTTGTTAAGGTGGAGTTTGTCCCATGCATGGGAAATACTATATTTATAAAGTTTATCAATGTTTTTGTTTTGTTTATAGATGCCCAGAAGGAGCTGGTTAGAGCTGCTGATAGTTCTGGGAGGGGTATAATGTGATATTAGTGAGGATAGAGCAGAAGAGGAAAGAGCTTTTAAGAGCAGAAAATAAGCCATTTGCAGCTGGGAGTGAAGCAGGTGATGGGGAAGTCAAGCCACTGGAATAGTTTTAGTGCATGGCAGTGATGAGATTTGTAGTGTTGCTTACTATCAAATCTTGCAGCACTATAGCATGATTGACAGAGTTTAGCCAAAAGGGTAGACTGTAGATGTGAAAAGATAGGGGAGGCATAAATAGACATGGAAGGAGGAAGGCCTGAGCTAGTTTTGTCTTGAGTCCGGGGCTAGGTATTTTTTATGTCTGTAGAGTAGACCGAGTTTTGATTGGTCTTTTTGATATAGTGCTGAATCTTCTTCTTCTTTCGGCTTTTTCCCGGTTAGGGGTCACCACAGCGGATCATCTGTCTGCTCATGATTGGCAGAGGAGTTTTTACGGTGTTGAGTTGCCAGCCAAGCACCCAACCTTCCACAGAAGGCACACACACACACAGACACACACACACACACACACACACACACACACACACACACACACACACACACACACACACACACACACACACACACACACTCACCCCTAGGGCCAATTTAAAGTGTCCAATCCACCTACTGCATGTCTTTGGGATGAAACTGGAGCACCCGGAGGAAACCCACACGACCACAGGGAGGACATGCAGACTCCGCACAGAAGGCACCCCAGCCAAGAATTGAACCGGAGAACCTTTTGCTGTGAGGTGGCAACCCTAACCACTGCACCACCGTGGCCACCCTGATATAGTGCTGAATATGGGTATCAAATTTTAATTGGTCATCGAAAATAACACCAAGTTTAGTATGTGGGTCAGGTTGTGTGATGGTATTGTCGAGAGAAGACATGGTGAAGGTTGTTTTGAGGTTAGAGAGGATTTTTGGAAAAAAGAGTAGTAGGTTTGTTTTTTGGGGATTTAGAATTAGTTGGTTGTTGGTTAGCCATTTTTCTACAGATAGAAAGGTATGTTAAGTAGTAGACAGGAGGTTAGAGAAACTGTCAGAACAGGTAATAAGGGTAGAGTTGTCTGCATATTGTGTCAGGGAGGATGCTGTACAGAAAGTATGCAGTTGGTTTGTGAAAATATTAAAGACTAGAGGGCCAAGAATCGAGCCTTGAGGCTCCCCACTTTGGATTGGTAAGTAAGGGGACCAGGTAGCCTGCTATCTTACTGATTGTTGTCTGTTAGTCAGATAGCTAGTGAACCATTTAATAGTAGAGGGAGATAAGTTGAGTTGTGATAGTTTCATGCTTTAGAAAGGTCAAGAAAGAGGCAAGAAACCAGTGGTTGAGTGTGAAAGGAGTATTAGCGAAATGTGAAGTGGGGGTGTGTGTTTATTGTTCTGACCATTGTGGGTGAGTTTGTGAATAGATTCAATGAGGTATGACTTTAGACGATTGTCAGTTTCAAGGGGGGGGGTTGTCAGGATATGGGTTGGGGGATGAAGGTTTACCTGGGTGCAGGATCTTATTAACAGAGTGACAGAATTTTTGGGGGTTAGACTTATGGTTGAGTTGGGCATTGGAGTAGAATTTTTTCATATCTGTATTGATGTGTTTTTAGCCAGATTACATAGTTGTTTATAGGTTTGGAGAAGAGAAGATGATTTAGTTTTATTCCATTGTTTCCAGATACTGTCTCTTTTCATAAGACAGAGTGTATCTTTTGAGAGCCACAGGGTGTGGGTTGTTTTGATTCTTACTTTTCTGAGATGTGCCAGGGAGTCAAGGATGGAGAGAAAAGTGTGTTTGAAATGAAGGACAGCATCATTTATAAGGATAGCCTCCTTTTTAATGCCTTCTGTCCCTAACAAACCTGGTATTTTATATGAGAAGGAGGGAGTAGCTCCATTATGATTATACAAATCCCATTTCATTCTCAAGTAAGTATTCACTGCTAAAACATCAAATCATATAAAAAGATGCACTTCTAAATATTGACATTAATTACCTCATATAAAACTCTTAAATATTCTTTTCCACCTAGGGTCAGTCATAGGTTCATAGCTGGCTAATAGCTATTGGCCCAGGAGACATTGTAATCCTAGTTAAGTTTAACTCAAAATTACCAAAATATTGCTAACATATATCAATAACCTGTGGAATTTTTTGGAGTTATGATATAGGCCTGTATACATCAAGCATTCACAGGCTACATCTGTACTTTACGAACATAGGTGCCAGACCAGGAGTAAATTTGCAATTTTGCAATTTTCCATTCATTGGTCCAAGTAACAAGGGCTGCGGTGGTGCAAAGGGCCATGGTGGTACAGCAGTAGCATTGTCACCTCACAGCAACAGGTTCTCCCATTCGATTCTCAGCTGGAGCACCTTCTGTGTGGAGCCTGCATGTCTTCCCTGCGGTCAAATGATGTCTAAAGATATCCGGGTAGGTGTGTGCGTGAATGGGTGTGCTTTCTTTGAAGGATGGGCATCGGGCTAGCATCTCAGCACTGTAAAATTCAACTGCCAATCATTAGCGGACCAGAGTTCCACTGCAGTGACCCCTAACCAGGATAAGCCAAAAGACATACTGGTCCAAGTAACATTTGAATAATTACAGATGAGCTTTGCTTCACATGGATAGGAAGCCTGTTCTAGAAAAGGGGTGATGTTTAACATACACCTTCCCCTCAAACATATATAATGTATGTCATAAATGAAGTTTATGTCCTTAGAATGGCTACTTCTGATGTTAATTGTTTCGTGGATATACAACAAATCCATTAGTGTGAGATTAGAAGATACCTTTTAGGGTAGGCATAAATCGCTGCAGCAATCTGTAGGAGACCAAGTACAGGGATAAGTCTTACCACTGGCAAGGCAGTACTTTTATATTCCAACTGTCAAGAGTTGTATATTTTGCTAAATGTGTGAACTATTTATATTTTTAATGTATTAGTTGTATATTTTATTAGATACTTGAAAATTATAAGTGTTTTTTTCAGCAACAACACATAGGGGTTTAGTAAAAAACTATTTTCACACTGATTGCTTCCTTTCCAAAACTGCATCGCTTGAGTTTGGAATGGAAATTCAATGTGTTCTAAGCAGCCTGGTTTTATAAATAAGGAAACATTTTGTTTTAATTTGAATCACCGAATTGCATTGAGGGTTTATTCAGGCTGTTTTCTTCTTCATTTGAACTGCCATTTGGATTTGAGAATTCTATAACCTGCAGAGAATGCTGAATCAGCACTACCATACTTACCTCCTTAATTTGGAAGATGGAATTAATGGACTGAAATTAAACCTGATAATTGTATAACATTTTTACATGCACTGTAGGAAACAGATAACATAGTCTGCCTTTCCAGAATCAGCAAACATAAACTTTAGTATTCAGCCTGTGTCACTTGCACCTACTAAATATTTACAAAGACACAGTTGTATTTATTTTCTTTGCCATGTATATGTTTAAAATCTTTATTGTATTGTTTCTTAAACAGTCATTAACCTGACTGTATATTTGTTTTTTTTTTGTTGTTATTTGACTTTCATCCTGTGACCCCCTTCTTTTCCCTCATCACTCCATTCATCCAGGGGCCAAGATCCAGGCATATCCCAGCCCAGGTAAGACAGCTCTGTAACTCATTTGTTTCCTGGCTAGAGGAGATAACTAATGCATCTGATCCAACACTTTTATTTATTTTATTTTATTTTAGTTGTATTTTAGGGCAGTGATCTCACTGAAACTTTTTTTAGACTCTGCTAGGGAATGCTGTCTGTGTAACTAAGATATGAGAGTTGGGTGGTAAGGAGCAGAAAAAACTGCCTGACTTAATAAATATCCTTTCCATCCTCTTGAAGCTCATTAACCCTGTGGGGGTTTACTATAGCTCATTTAGTGCTGCCTGCCATGACATAGTACTCTTCCATAGGTCTTCTAGACAAAACCCTAGGTAATATACAAACTGCAAGCTCAGTCTTAGAGATAATACACCTAGTGCTCCCTCTAGATGTTGCTTAAGCAGTGAGCAGTAATCGTCTCTGTCTCCCCAGGACAGGTGATCTGCCAATGGTTGTTCAATAGCATCCTGTCATCCCTGCTCACTCCAGTGCTTGTGTTGTTAAAAACAATCATTGGTCATCCAGGCATCCATTTTTTTTTTTGAAGGAAAAGACTGGTAATAAGCTAACATAGCTGTAGATATTGGTTGGCTCACTGTGAAAGTGTTCAATAACTGAGGCATTGTGATATTAGTGTATTGTCAGGTTGGTCTAGCTGTTAGCAGCATGTAGCAGGAAAACAGGAATGGGATGGTGGGACTGTAGTCATACTAGTAGCCACTCTCTGGAGAGGCATATGTGTGTGTGTGTGTGTGTGTGTGTGTGCGTGTGTGTGTGTGTGTGTGTGTGTGTGTGTGTGTGTGTGTGTGTGTGTGTGTGTGTGTGTGTGTGTGTGTGTGTGTGTGTGTGTGGGTGTGTGTGTGCATGCGTGTGTGAGAGAGAGAGAGATACAAAAATGTGTGTCTGCAAAATAATTTTAGCTATTTCTCAGTTCTCCATTACTGTTACGATTGTCAGATGAGGGCAGAAGGCTCTAACTGAGGAAGATGAAACACTGGGGCAGTAGCAGTTATAACTTGGTATCATTTCTTTATAGTGTAAAACTTAATTAGGCTTGCTATTTGGTAGTCACAACCCAAGGTAACAGTGTGCAGTTACTTTGTGGTTCTAAGGCCTACTGCTCTTTACTTGTTAGGTGACCCATGAGAACATACCTTACCTGTAACACATAAATTGGTGGCATTGATTGGGATTATCAGCATATGCAATCATACATTATTTTATGAAAAAGGTGGAATGCAATAAGTGAACCACATCTGGTTTACCAGTAAATGGAGAAATGCATTTACATAATTGTTAACAATGCTCTGAGATTTTTTCATGAAATCATTCACAGTTTGAGATTTTTGTTTTCCTTGGACATTGGACGTTTGTACTTTAGACTAAGACCCACAGGCTGAGATTTCATATGTTCTAAAACTCTAGTGAATTCCTTACTTACATACTAAAGGCTAATATCTGATAGAATCCCATATTTAAACATCTGTCATCAAAACACTGTTTCAAGTGCATTAGTTATATCAGTACTTGAAGTGTATTTTATTAAGGTCAGGGAATTTAAAATACTTTCTCCAACAACAGCTGCATATACTACAGCGAGTTTGAAACATTAGGTGCAGGAACTGTTTTACATCAAAAATATTTTAAACATACTAATTAAAAAATCAAAACAATTTAACTTATAGCCCATTGTCTATGCACAAAATGCATTCCAGGGTATGTGTTATCGTGTAAATAATGCCCTTCAAGGGTGGATGAGTGAAACTGACACACTAGCATGTTGGGTATTATTGCTTGCTAAATATATTAAAGTAATGGTTTGCATCTAGTTACTAATAATAGTTTTTCAGTCTGAATATTCCTCCTTTTTTCTTTGTAAATGATATTACGCATAAAAAACTTGAAACCTTTTGATAGAATCAATACACTAATATCATTCTGGCTGGCATCTACTTGCTACGTGAATGCATTTTAACATCAAAAGAGTTCAGTGTGGGCAGTTTCTTAATAACTGTTTAGACATTGCAAGACTTTCTCTTCTATTTTAAGACTTCCATACTATTCCAAGCAGGGTTTCTACAAATTCCATGATAACAGTGTTACAAATAGTACATTTAGAATACACAGTGAAAGAGATTTAAATGTTATAAGAAACCTCATGACTGCCTGTTTGTCCTCTAGAGGAGGCAGTTTTATTATTGCTCTTATCTTCTTATTGTCTGACTTCAGTGTTTCAGACAATTATATATAATCCATATATCTCAAATCCATAAATTAATTCGTAAATGTACTTCTAAGCTTTTCTGTTTCTTAAGTATCTCAGTCACATTTAGACTGCGTACTTCTTTGGTATGATCTCATACCATTAAGGTGACAGTTTTGTTATTAATACCATCAAGTTCCTTAAGTCTCTCTATGAACTCTGTGATAACTGTGCTGTCTGAAAACATACTAAATGGAATACATATACAGCCGCACCTTCCACAGGTGAATAAAAAGTACACAGCAGGGAGTTTTCCACATCAAGCCTCATTTGCCAAAGTCCTTGAGTTGCATTTTTGCTCTTGGCATGACCAATACCCCTTTTAAAATTATACAGGAATGATTCTACCCCCTTTTTGCAGCTCTTATTGATTTGTACAAATAGAAACAATGTCAGTCATGAGATAATTATCCATGCTGTTAAACCACTTTTGTATGCCCTGCTTGTTTCTTTAGCACAATCATTTTATTCACCTTATTTTCTTGTTGACTCTAATCTGTAAACCTAATGCCATGGACCATGCACTGTTGCAAAAACCCTGTGGTATGGCTGAATATGAAAAACTCATGGGAAATAGACTAGTCAGTAAACAGAATATCAGACTCCTTAAGAAAAACATCAGACTCAAATTTTTCTACTCTACGTTGCAACTGAGAATTCGCAAGATAAAAGAAACACAGCTGATGGTGTGATTGCTATACCAACCATCTGGCAATGCATACTGCATTTCTTATTCTTATTTTTACCCCATATTTGTTCTTTTAAACCCATCCTTTCAAGAAGCTAAAGTCCCCAAACACTTGAAACTATCCTGCATTATCTCCTTAAATAAAAATAAGAGGCAAATCTCTCAAAGTAGAAAAGTGTAACCATACAGCTGTCATGTTCTCTCTTTTCAAAATACTTGAAAACATTGTGCATATACAGTTGCTGAACAACACGAGGACAATCTAGTTTCTTCAACACAAAAATGATTCAGACCTTACCAAAGAACAGAAATGACTTTACTGCTGTTTATTAACTTTGTCCAACAAAATACAAAATCAGTGTGAAAACTATCATATCCCTATTTATTAAAACCAATATAAAGCATTCAATGCAGTTTCATACCCCATGCTATTAAATGGACTCATGAAAATGAGTCTCAGCATCACAATGATTATTTGGCTCACAAGTCTTCTTAAACAGCATGACACACTACTTAACCAGGAACATTAGAGTCACTATGTAACCATAGCCTGCAATCAAGATTTATGATATTCAAATGGAGAACTGCAACAATCGACACTCTGCATAAGGCGGGCCTTCTATCGACCACAGAAACTAAAGACCCATTAGTCTGACTAGTATCATATGTAATCAGTTATCATGGAAATGACACTGAAAACCTCCAGAGACTGGAAACAACCTATTTCAGTTTTGTCAAGGGAAGCCATGCCTACCCAGTCTGGTAGACTTCTTTGAAAAGGTCAACAAAGCAATGGATAATGGCAAAATGGTGCATTACTGCCTAAGTTGACCTGGCCAAAGCATTTTATACAATACCCCAATCGGGCATTGTAAACAAACTCATGGAATTAGGCATAATCCCCTATTTTACACACTGGATTACCAGATGTCTCTCATATAGGACCCAGAAAGTTAGGACAGAGGAGTCCACCTCCCCAAAAAGGCCATTCACAAGCTGAGTCCCTTAAAGTATTTCATACAATACCCCAATCAGGCATTGTAAACAAACTCATGGAATTAGGCATAATCCCCTATTTTACACACTGGATTACCAGACGTCTCTCAAATAGGACCCAGAAAGTTAGGATAGAGGAGTCCACCTCCCCAAAAAGGCCAGTCACAAGCTGAGTCTCTTATGGCACATCTTCTTTTTGGCATCTAATTCCCTGGAGTCAAGGCCAATGTCAAGGGCCTCTGCCTGACTAAGTTTGCCAATGACTGAAAACTGAGAGTAGTCATAGAATCTCCCCAAGGCACTAATATCCTACAGGAAGGGCTAATACAGACAACTTACTGGTGTCATAGACATGGATTAAAACTCAGTGCCAAGAAATGAATAATAGTACTCTCTTAGATGTCAGCCACTCCAGGAAACTTCATCATTGATAACATACCCCTAAGAGCAGACCCAGTAGTCAGGGATGTTGGAATGTATATATATATATAGTAACTTGGCTTTTGACCAACAAGTTTCTAAGATAGTGAGGAAATCATTCTATGTTGCTGAACTTATAAGCAAGGGTATGGCATCTAGGTCCAATGAAGTCATTGTTCGACCATACTCAGCCCTCATCACACCCATCACTGAGTAAAATGAACAATATGTCCTATGTGGACCACCTCAAGGTCCTATCCCTATACAGACTGTAAAGGGGTAGTCTATGTCTAGCGTACAAGTCATTCCAGGATGTCATATCTGCAAAACAATTAGCATCAGAAATATCCAATCTGGGGACTTAAGAGTAGGGGGAAGTAACAAGGTCATGTCATAGAATGAAAGAAAAAATACAGATGTAAATATCCAGACTCCAGGATGCCTTCAACATAAATAGAATGCATTGGAGGGACAGGTATGTGTCTCAGGCAATATCCCCTCTGAGGCATCGGCTTCCTATCCATGTGAAGCAGAATTCTTCCCTGACCTTAATAAAGTATAACCCTGACCAATGGATGGGAAATCAGAAATTCACCCCTGGTCTGTCACCTATGTCTCTAATGGATAGAGGTTAACTAGTCATGCCCTAACTTACACATACCACTAAAAATAAGCTGTAGGGCACCAAACTTGTTGGATACATAGAGGATGCATGGCTAGAATCTAAAAAGCACTTGTGGTCATTAGTTTAGTACATACTTATGAACCTATGAACCTAATTCAACTTACCTAGCAAACACAGGATATGCGTACCATAAGGTTTCTTAATGCCTTAATATCCTCATAAACAAATGTACACAACCTCCCACCCGTAAATCTAATCCAGTATGCAGATAATTTATTATTAATATACACAGCCTCATTCTTAAAAAAAAAAAAAAAAAAAAATCTAGAACAATTTGAATTGTTTCTAAATTGCAGTAAAACCACACTAATGCAATCTACACCTCCAGCCTAAGAAACAAATATAATCATTTTGTATTACTTTCACCCAGTAATAATAATGCAATTGATTTGATTCAAAGTATAAAATTACTATGAATAATAACACAGCAAATGTTAAGATGCAGGCAATACATCCAAAAGATAACTATAATAAAAGTAAACAGCAACTCAAAGTAATTTACAAAGTCAGAATGTCCTAGCATACCAAACACATAGGACCAAAAACCTCATCTTTCTATCCTTAGGTCTTTTCTGTAGGTCATGCATTATCATTAACTTGAAATCCTGTAAGCTACCTAAACTATAGCAAAGTTATTTAAAAAATTGCAGTGATTGCATTTAACCATATCAAAAGAACGCATAACTGTACAGCACTAAAGTCCCATGACTTACTGAAGCTGCTTAATCTATTAGCCTGTTTTCAAATTAGAACTGCCAATGACATAATCAACAGCTCCAGAAAAGGCTGCTGTATTGGAACAGAGGAATAAAGCTGTAATTACAGCCCAAGTGACCCATGATCAATAGGTGGTTTTGGTATCTGATGGATCAGCAGGGAGGGAGGAGTGTGGGCATCTCCTGTGATGATCGCTGATGCATATTAGGGATGTCGTGCTGTTTGACACGTGCCAAAGCAGGCAGGCAGTAGGGTATGGACAAGACTGAGCTGTTGCTGAGTTAGTATGATATGTTGCAGGTCCTCAGTGTATGCCTATCCATTAGATGTACTACAAGGGACCATAGGGAAGGGGGAAGCAACAGCGTTAGTGTATAGAATGAAAATATTACAGATGTGAATAGCCAGACCCCAGGATGCCCTGAAGTTCTCCTATGGCTGCAGCCCTATGGAGTTAGTCCTTGGGAGTGAAGGACTGACTGGATGTGGGACACTGGATAGTGAGCAGTAGGATGAGAAAAATCCTCAAAAAAATCTCAAACAAATGCCTTGCAACTAGCCATTTGTTAAACTTCTACTTTTTGTAAATAGACATGCTCACTAAACCACCAATTAGTATTTACTCCAAAAAGTAACAAACATAGCAATTCCTGTCTACAAGCTGTATACAATGTTAAACTTTAGAGCTAATTCCCAACAAATATCAGCAAAGTTTCATGTCAACAAGAGTTTAAAGCTGCAACTTTTTTGCAGTTGCTATAATATTCTGAGATGAGCCAGTATATTGAAATCGTGTGAATATGCTGTTAAAACATTCTAGATTATTTAGAAAAACTGCATGGGTGTGGTACACACGGCTTTTTAAAGAAATCCAGCAGTTTTATAATTGTGATAATAAAACCTCAGACTCATTAGTCTATGAGCCTCAGTCAAAATTATTAAATTACTAAAATAAGCTTTTTTTCAGGAGGGTCAAGCTCCCTATAGCCCCCATGTACTTTACATTCTGAGGTAACGGTTGGGAAAACTGAAAAAATCCATTGCATTTGAGCACTGCCATCTCAGGAGTGCACGTCAGTATGGTTTTGAAAACCTGCAGCCAAGTTAAATCGGAGAAACGATACTTGGCAAAGTGCTCTCATTGGATTGTATGTATTCCGTACATATGTATTATTAATGCATGCTAAATGTTTGTACAAATTTGATTCATTTTAACTTTTTCTTCCCAGACCCTAACTGAAATTGGTCTTTGCCAACTCAAATTTTCCACCAAAACAAAGGCAAATAAATAGAGACTAGACAATAAATACTTTCCTGGCTTATAGTAACTCTGAAATATTTGTCTGATCGCTGCAACTTTCTTTTTTTCTCCGGGTCAAAAATAAGATGTAGTGTATTTTTTCACTCCTTCTTGGACATTATGCAAAAAGTCAGAAAAACATAATTTTGGTTCCATAATTTCCAGATCTCGGACAAATTAACCTAAAGAAAACAGATTTTCATCTGACTGCAACTAAGCCATTTTAAAACAAAATTTAACAGAATTTAACTGGACATCAGATATATAAAATCAGCGTCATCAGCTGGCATTTCAGACCATGCAACAGCTACAAGATAACAGAGCACATGATACATCTGAATTCTGGCACTAATTAAAAGTTCTAATCTTAAAGCAACAAATATGTAATATTCACTGTGCAATAGTGTACTGGACATGTGGTGGAATATTACAAGTCTTAGATTTGGTACTGCAAGTCCTTCCACTGCAGAAAATAAAGTGTGAATTGGATAGAAATGCATCAAGTCTCCAAACTCACTGTAATATCAGTAAAACATATCTTCACTTTTGCCCATGTATGTTTTCTCCAGGCTTTCCTGACTGAATCAAATTTACTACCATAGGTGCATATATCTGTCTTTATAAACCCTGAAATATACATGCCCCAAGGGAGATTGCTGGTTATGTAAGAATGTTGCCTTAAATACTTTCCTTACAGAGATAGGTCAGCTTCCCAGGAACTTGAACTGGAAATCAGGAAATGAAAGGGAATGAATAAATGGAACCAATTTTAATCTTCATTTTCTGTGTTTCTTTCTCTTATATCTTGCAGTAAAAAATAATCTGTGGTAGTTTGGCAATTTTGTCTTAAATAAATGTCATCAGTGTCGTTTTACTGGTTAACAAGGTAAAGGAACATGCCCATTCTAACATTTTAACAATCATGGCTGAATTTTATAGCAGGTTTATGGGCTTATACTAAGGCAATGGTATGTCAAACATTGTGAGTATAGTTAGCAATGCAGTAAAAGAACTCTTTAAGAAAGATTATGACAATTACTAGAGTTAATGTGCAAGATATAGATAGAATTTTATGAGTCTGGGTATGTTAGATGGAAAGAAAAAATAGAGAAAAGGGAGGAGAAATGGAGTAAGAAGAGGGAAGACTGATATGCAATGATGTTTACTTTGACATGTTTAAGTTGTGAGATGTGATAATGTTTAGTTTGTCCTTGATAAAGGTTTGCAGCCATTGAATTTGAGGGTGAATTTGTTGCACTATCTTGCATTCATTTTGAATGCTGCAGAGATTTACTGTGCCAAACATGTAAGGGAAACTTGCTCGGTATATACGACTGCACTTGGTATTGAATTTACCTCTAAATTTGAAACTGTTGACACTCTTGTGCAAACATTGGAATTGGAATGGGTTTTGACTGAAGATGTCTTATTTTCAAGTAAAACGAGTCCTCAGAGAGCAGAGCTTGACATTGCTTGGAAGTCAAAATGCAGCTTACTTCAAAGTTTATTGGTTTCAGAAAATAAGGACAGGGTTTTTCATGTATACATATAACATCAGCTCTTTAAATCTTGGATTGTTTGGTTATAAACTGGGTGGTTGTAGTTGAGTTTTTTACAACTATACATGCCAAATGGATTATTGCATGTGATGAAGGGGGGGGGATAAGGGCAGAGTAAAGAAGTATTAATACCTTTAATGATCTAGAGAAGTAACTCATAAGAGATGACACATGTCAGATAGAAGGATTTTCTGATAATATTGTTGATCAATAAAAAAAAAAAAAAAAAAAAAAAACTGGCAAACACGAAGTTTGAGTTCCAAACAAAACAGACCAAGAATAAAAAGCGAAAGGAACTCACAAAGTGATGCAAAAATAAGTTTAATAGCAAAGCTTTTGAGTTAAAACTCTTCTTCAATGTTTAAAATCGTACTTAAACACATTTTCATATATATGCCACACGAACAACTTCAAACCAAAAGCAGTTTAGCAACAATAAAATAATTAACATAAACAATTGAGTGCTTGTTTTTATTTTAATTATTTTGTTCATGTGGTATATATATGAAAGTGTATTTTAGTATGATTTTAAACACTGAAGAATTTTATCTCAAAAGCTTTGCTATTAAACTTATTTTTACATCACTTTGTGAGTTCCTTTCACTTTTTATAATATTAATGATATGATGCTGTATGGACAGCTCATTTTCCTAAATCCCAATTCACAGTAACAGTCTTAGAGTGAGCTCCGTTTATGCAAGAAAACTATGAAAGAACTCTAGTTTCACAAAGGTGGCTATATTACATTTTAATGCAACCAATTATTAGTATGATCAAGGCATTGTTGGCACAGTAGTGAATTTGAAGTGCTGTTTTGGCTTACTTCTAGCTTGGAGTTTTTCTGAGTCTTTCGACAGGAGTCATTAGGATACAATTATACTTCATAGAAATATATTACAAAAAAGGTCAGAGCTTAGGACTGAACCTTGAGGATTGTCACATTTTTGTGAGAGGAAATGGTGTCAGAAGGCAGTGGCATGTTCTCTATAAAAGGACTGTTTACAGTAGCCAGTCAACCAACATTTTTTTTTTTGGTGGTGGGAAACTAGAGTATATGGAGTAAACATTTTTATTTATTTTATTTTTATTTTACATTTGTTGACTGGGATAATCCGACTGGATGCATGTCCATTTTCAGCGGAGGCCCAGGGAGAAAAGCTCCAAGGGTAAGCAGATACAGCATTACATAATACCAGCATTACATATTTGTGACAGATCCACACAGTTTACCTGATCTTTGATGCCCTAAGCCATTGAACTGCTGTGTGTTTGTAGGTGTGCTTGATGTTAGATTGATATGCTGTTAATTGAATATACATACATGAAACCTAAAAGAATTATGCTTCAAAGGCAAGCCTTGCACACTGATGCTGGTATAACTGAACTTTAGTTAACCCTTGGAGTTGTTTGCCAGTTTAAAAGTTGTTTACCAGACAGAGGGGGATTTCAAAGAGGAACTATACCACAGGTTTGTGGGCAAACGGCCTTCTGAAAGGAGGAAGTAATGTATAAAACTAGACATAAAACTAGACATTACGGGGCTTGTTGACAACTCAGGAAATGATTTGTAATGTTTTAAAAAACAGTTCATTAGCTCATGAATAAACTGGTGATCTAAATGTCATCAGCTGAATGATTAAACTATGGGCCTAGGTGTCATCAGCTGAATGATTAAACTAATGGCCTAGGTGTCATCAGCTGAACCTATTGACCCTATGGCATGCTCAAACCTATAAAGGCTCAGAGGTTGGCAATAGATTGGAACTCATCATCATCCGGATCTGATTGAAGCAAGAGCCTGAACTGAGCATACAGCATTGCCTGCCAGTGTCGGCCCTGTCTTGACTGAACAGATAGCTGTACTGAATAGGTTTGGAGTCCCCCTATCAGTGGCAAAGATGATTCTCTTTTTGCATATGCTTGTAAGTATATGATTTAACAGTTTTTATAATTGTTAATGTGATAGGTTATAGGTTAGGTTTTGCATATTAATGTGATAGGTTTTAGGTTTTTTTGCATGTTGACTAGTCAATTGCTTTTTGTTACAAATCTTAATTGTTAAAAGCTAAAAATAAAATAGCTAAAGTTTGAGCCTTGGTCTCTTGTGTCATCTCTAATGCTGTATTAATCACAGAATTTAGTAATCTGACCAGAACAGCTGGCGTAGTCAGCAGGATCTGTGGTTTGCAGTAGATATGTCACAACAGCCAGTGTTTTTTCCATTTAAGCACCTAGGTGTAGGGTTAAATAAGAAACGATCTGTAGATGCCAAAAGTAAGGGAGGGGCAAATGTTGAATTTCCAGCATTGTTTGGAAAATGGGATCCCCTTGCTAAGGCATTGAGTCAGGTTTCACCTCCACCTTCCCCAAAGTCCTCACCAGTAAACCCAGTAGACCCTGAGGAGCTGGCAAAGGCCTTATCAGGTTTAAAATTGGAGGATAAGGGAAAGAAGGTGAAAGAGGGAGTGGGAGCAGCTGGATGGCTGTTCTTTGAAGCAATACAGGAGTTAGACAAGGATGTAGAGGATCTAAAAGTAAAAGTTCTAGAATTAGAAGAACAATGTAAAGAACATGCACACACCCACCGATTGGATAGGGATGCCTTGGAGAAGGCAGATGTGGAATTGGCTAAGGTAGGACAGGATGCAGAGCATTGGAAGACTAACTCAGTGACTCTGGCCACTCGAGTAATACAGCAGCGCAGGCAATGGAAGGGGAGAGGTTCACAGCACCCACCCTCTAGGCCTAGAGTGCGTGCCTTGATATGTAAGGCAGAGTTTGACCCTGAAGAATGGGAAGGAGATCTCCCTTCTTCTGATGAAATGAATGATGACTTTGAAATAATAAATTCCCCATCAGTGAGTACCCGACCAATTGTAGAGAAAAATTCAATACATGCTGGGGGACAACCGCAGCAGTGGGTGGAGGTGCGCAGTTATTCCCAGACAGAGTTATTGAAGATAATTCAGACTTATAAGCAAAAGCCTGGGGAGTCCCTCTTGGCTTGGTTTCTTCGGGTCTGGGATACAGGGGGAGAGGTGTCACTGAGTGATGAAGAGATGCACCAGTGTGCCTGTTTAGTATTTCACCCCCGGCTGAAGCAGATAGTGAACAATTGTGACCATAAAGATCCCCATATCAATACATTGGTGGTATGGTTAGCCTCAGTCTGACGGGCCAGTTGGCGGGATGCAAGAGCAGTAGCAGAGGAGTGCAAATCCTGGAAAACGATAGTGAAGCAATCCAACAGCTAAGGAAATGGCCATGTTAGCAACTATTTACTCATTAGAAATGATAAATGGGGAGTTGCATATTCCAAAAGGGCCAGACGGACAAATCTTTACTGGTAATATGAGGAATAAGTTAATTAAAAATGCCCCACAATGGTGGAAAGGGCAGCTTATGGCTGCCTTGGCAGGGTGTATTGGCCAACCGATATGGGATGTAATGTCTACTTTAAACCAGCTGGCAGAGCTGGTAGAAGAGAAAGAGCAGAGGAAGGCCAGAAAGGCAAATACAGACAAGTTAAAAAGCACGGGTAGTGAAAAAGTAACAAGGAGACAGATGTTTCTAGATTTGCTAAGATGGGGGGTAGAAGCTGCAGAAATAGATGGAATAACTACAGAAGAAATATACAAAAGATGGAAACAGAAGCAGAAAGGAAGAGAATCAGATCTTTCAGGAAAACAAACCCCTGCAAAAAGCCCAAACAGAAGTACCACTGAAGGGAAGAAAGGGTGGAATCAGTTGTATCCTGACATCCCCACTGATGAGGAGCTAGCACAATGGCAGAGGGGAGAGTTTACTGATGAAAGAGATTGGGGAGAAGGGTGGAAAACCCCAATGGAAAAAATGGAAGCAAATTGACTAGAAGGTGGGTCCCCAGTAGCTAGAGGCACAGTTAGAGCCATTACACCTGGGGACCGACGCCCCTACGTGCCTCTTACCATTTTTTGGAGAGGAGGACCACAACACGTAATGGCTTTAGTAGATACTGGATCAGAAATAACTATTTTTGCAGGCAACCCCCGTAAATTTCATGGACAGTCTGTGGAGATTGATGGATATGGGGGGGCAAAGACGATAGGTGTCAAAACCAAAGTAAGAATAGCCTTTGGGGATGGTATTCCTAGTGCCATTGTAGCCGTGATAGCTCCTGTACCAGAACACATTTTAGGAATAGATGTTCTAAAGGGTAGGACCTTAGAAACTACAGTAGGGCCATTTAGATTTGGAGTACGGCACTGTTCAGTCAATGCAGTCAAGGCTGTTGTTCGAGGTGATGCCAAGTGGGAACCTTTGCATATTCCCACACCAAAAGTGGTGACCAACATCAAACAATATCGTGTTCCAGGGGGCCATTCAGAAATTACTGAAACAATCCAGGAATTACTTCGTGTTGGCATACTCGAACCGACTGTGAGCCCATTCAATAGCCCGGTGTGGCCCGTCAAAAAACCTGATGGTTCCTGGCGTATGATGGTAGATTATCAGGGCTTGAATAAGGTGGCTCCACCTTTAACTGCAGCAGTGCCGGACATTGTTACCATTGTGGAGAGATTTTCTTCTTCTGCTGGGCCGTACCATGCAGTTTTGGACTTGGCAAATGCTTTCTTCTCCATACCTATAGCAGAAGAGAGTAGGGCTCAATTTGCATTTACCTGGGAGGGGAGGCAATATACCTTCCAGGTACTTCCACAAGGATATCTACACAGCCCAACCCTTTGCCATGGGCTGGTGGCCAGAGACCTGGCTAAGTTGCAGTTAAATAAAGTGACTGTATTCCATTACATTGATGACGTCCTGATTACAGGAGAAAAGCCGGATGTGGACATTGCATTGAAAACAGTGATTGAACACCTTCAGAGCCGAGGGTGGGCAATAAATAAGGATAAAACACAACAGGGAACATCAGTGAAATTCCTGGGTATGATATGGAATGGAGCAAAAAGAGAAATACCTGCATCGGCCTTAGAAAATATCCAAAAGATTGCGGTCCCAAAAACAAAACAGCAGGCACAAGCCTTTTTGGGAGCAATGGGCTTTTGGAGAGCATTTGTACCACACCTTGGGCAAGTTTTACGACCTATTCACTATGTGACTAGAAAGAAATGTGACTTTCAGTGGGGTCCTAAACAGCAGATGGCCTTCGAGGAAGTGAAAAAAGCCTTGCAACAAAGTGTGGGACTGGGTCCAATAGACCCACAGCAACCTTTTATTTTGGAAGTGACTGTTGCTAATAATGTCATGTCCTGGGGATTGTGGCAAAAGAATGATGTGGGAAAGAAAAGACCACTGGGATTTTGGTCTAAATCCCTGACCGGAGCACAGACTAGATACAGTCCTCTCGAACAGCATGTACTGGCTGTATATACTGTCTTGATTCATGTAGAGGGGCTGACCAAACAACAGACGGTGACAGTGAAAGTAGACTACCCAATCCAGGGGTGGTTACGAGACAATACTCTGATGAAAACATTGATAGCACAGTCTTCGACTGTACAAAAATGGAAATGGTACTTGCAAGAAAGAGCCAATATTGTGCCTGGAGTTTCCCAGGTACAGCAACAGTTGGCTGGCCTGGTAATATTGAATGATGCTGATACAATAGAGCAACAACGGTATGAACTTCCAAAATCACCAATACGTGAGGCATCACCTTTCGATAAGTTGGACATGGAGAAGAGGAAATGTGCATGGTTTACTGATGGTTCTGCAAAAATTGGATCAAATGGCAGAACTTGGACTGCGGTAGCTTACTGCCCACAAACAGAGACTGTATTGTTTGATGAAGGAACTGCTGGTTCAAACAATCAGGCAGAATTAAGAGCTGTTGCTTTAGTGATTAATAATTTATCTCTTGGAGATGAAGCATATATCTACACTGATAGCTGGGCAGTTTATAAAGGACTAACAGCCTGGTTACCTGCATGGCAGCAACAAGATTGGAAAATTCATGGTAGACCTTTATGGGGAGGGTCAGAAGATTGGCTGCAGATCTGGGAAAAGGCACAGCGGTGCCAGATTAGTGTTGGACATGTGGATGCTCATGCATCACTTGTGACAGATGAAAGAAGGCATAACCAGCAAGCAGATAAAATGGCTGCAGTACGTACTGTTGAGGAGAAGCCTGAGGATATCAGCATGGCCAGGTGGGCCCACGATCGAAGTGGACATTTGGGGAGAGATGCTACGATGGAATGGGCACGGAGACATGGTATGCAACTCAGTAAAGATGTACTGATAGATGTCATAAAACAATGTGAAATTTGTCAAAGAAATAAACGAAAGCAATTGCAATCAGAAGCATGTGGACATATACATAGAGGCAGTCATTCAGCTCAGATCTGGCAGATAGATTTTATTGGTCCCTTGCCATTGGATCAAAATCAACAATACTGCCTAACCATGGTGGACACTTATTCGGGATTTTTGATGATTTCCCCATCAAAAAAGGCAAACCAACAAGCAGTATTAAGGGGACTGCATAAACTATGCATAACCTATGGGACTCCTGTTGAAATACAAAGTGACCAAGGCAGTCATTTTACAGCAGCTGAGGTCCAAGAATGGGGAAAAGAAAATGGAGTTCGATGGGTACTACACATACCATATCATCCCCAGGCTTCTGGTCTGGTTAAAAGGTACAATGGACTTCTTAAAGAACAGATTCATAAGAATACAAGTGACGGAACTTTGCGAGGATGGGCAAAGGTATTGGAACAAGCTGTAAGTCAGTTAAACAACAGACCTCGGAAGCAGCAAGGCACTCCCCTGCAAATGCATATGAATGACATCCAATCAGACTGCTGTACCTTAAAACTGGAAAGGTTGAATCCAGATGCAATATACCCCATGCTAACAAACATTGACCAAACTCGGCTTTGGCTATGTGCATTGACTGAGCAAAGAGTACCAGCACAGGATACTGTGTTAGTTAAGACAGGTTGGAAGCTGTTTCTCCCAGAAAAATGGCACTGGGGACAAAAAGGATTATTGGGAGAAAATTGGGAAGTTTTCATGCTATGGGAACCAGAACAAGAGGTGATAGTAAAAGTCATCAATTTAGATAACAGAACACAAACTGTGAAAAAGGGGTTACCTTTAGTAGAAATTTGTATACACCAGGATGTTGTCATCCTACTACAAGACTATGATACTAGCCCGAGTAAATGGTTGGGGATGAGGGTAGTAGTAACCACACCCCAGCAACCAAATGAGCGTGGAACTGTGATCTGTGATGGACCTGGTGATACTGTTTTAGTGTTGCTTGATTCTGCTAAACAACCCTTATATTTTCCTCTCCACAGATTGTTGCCACTGTTTGGGAAGACACCAACTCTTACCAGCGAAGACACCTAGATGGACCATATGAGTGCCATGACCCTATTCCCCTGTTTAGTGAGGAAGACGTGGCTAACTTGACAGGGGATTGTGACTTCTACTGGAAGCTGGGAAGAGCGTTGTTTGCAGTGACTACCAAACCCACCTTGACATGGAATTTGACCAGCACAGAATACATCAGAACTGTTTGTAGATTAAACTGTGACAGACATCCAGAGAAATGCACTGCCGATCCTGCTGGGGGCTTATATCAGAGAGTGAATGAATCAGGATTTTCTCTGGCTGAGTCTCCATTAGATTCTTCCTGCATAGCCAAATTTCAAAGGGAAAACAGCACTGCAGAAACCAGATCTCCAAATTTGGAGATATATACTATGGACAACAGTTCAACTGTATTTGATGGTTTAGGACATATAGTAAGATATACAAGAGGATGTAAAACTGTAAGTAGTGCTAGAATTGTTCAGCATATTAAAATGATAATTAATATGACCGCAGTAGATATCACTACTAGACATTCACAATGCAAATCCACCAACTTATGGCCAATTAACTCCCTACGCTTGAAACATAGGCGTTACCGATATAGAAAGAACAAACGTGATGTCACAGGAATAATGGGAACTGCTTTAGGAGCGGTTGGGACGGGTACAGGATTTCTGAATAGCATAGACATTGACACCTTGAGAAGTAAATTAAGCCGTTTAGGTGGAGATCTAAACATGGCTTTTAAGCTATTAGCTGATCATGATCCCGAGCTCGGTCAAAGAACCGTAGTTAGTGTTATAACTCAAACTGTCATGTGGAGATGGATAGATCATGCTAATATGTATACGGAACAGGTTCTGAACAACCTTACTAAAGAATTAAATCAGAGCTTTTGTATTTTATCCCAATTGGCTGCCAATCAGCAGTACCTGCAGTTCATTCAGGTGTGGGGGGCAAAACGACCAAGCCATTGGCAAAATGAGCTGCGATTGTATAATTGGTTAAAACCATTAGATTTCACATGTGAAAATGACTCTTGCATATTGATCTTTGATTATCTTGCTAGTAAAAAGGGAACAAAACAAGTTTGTCCATTTGTAGCATTGCCTTTGCAATTCGGAAGTAACTGGTGGGTGCCTCAGATAGAATCTAATCTCATTGATTATAATGATGTGCCCATTGATTTAGCAGGATGTGAGACCTGGCCCCAGGGGTGGGTGTGCATGCTAATTAAAAGAAAGCCTCATCCATGTTTACATAATGGGACTGGAGAATGTGTTTGGCATAGATATATAGTGAATGGGACAGACATTTATCAACTCAATGATACCACAGCTTGTGTAGTATCCTCCTGTAAGCTGGCTTGGAGTGATGGAACAATCACAGACAGTGGAGCACATTGTAAAAGTAATGTACATGCAATCATTGATTTTTGCACTGGGGAATTGATCAGATTGACTAGATGGATGGACATCACATTAAATGCTAGCATAGAACCATTACACACTTTTTGATGGCCATCTCTAGTCCACCCGGACTTTAAACAGATTAAGCAGGAAGGGCAAGCTGTACTGCTCCTGCTGAATAAGACTTTACATGATGCACATCAAACTGTAATTAAAATAATTAAAGACAAAGGTACCATTCTTCAAATTGCAAATGAAATTCAAGACATGACTGTTTCACATTGGTATGATATTTTTATGTGGTCACCAAAGGCTTCTGCCTGGTTTAACTTGCTTTTACACCCTTTATTGCTGACCACAATAGTTTCAGTGTTGTTCTGCTTAATTTCCTGCTGCATTTATTGTAAGGTCATGAAAAAATACAATAAGATGCTGTCAATTTTGCACATTATTAGAAGCACACAGCGATCATTGCTTAGTGCAAGGGGTGGCCTGTGACGGATCCACACAGTTTACCTGATCTTTGATGCTCTAAGCCATTGAACTGCTGTGTGTTTGTAGGTGTGCTTGATGTTAGATTGATATGCTGTTAATTGAATATACATACATGAAACCTAAAAGAATTATGCTTCAAAGGCAAGCCTTGCACACTGATGCTGGTATAACTGAACTTTAGTTAACCCTTGGAGTTGTTTGCCAGTTTAAAAGTTGTTTACCAGAAAGAGGGGGATTTCAAAGAGGAACTATACCATAGGTTTGTGGGCAAACGGCCTTCTGAAAGGAGGAAGTAATGTATAAAACTAGACATAAAACTAAACATTACGGGGCTTGTTGACAACTCAGGAAATGATTTGTAGTGTTTTAAAAAACAGTTCATTAGCTCATGAATAAACTGGTGATCTAAATGTCATCAGCTGAATGATTAAACTATGGGCCTAGGTGTCATCAGCTGAACCTATTGACCCTATGTCATGCTCAAACCTATAAAAGGCTCAGAGGTTGGCAATAGATTGGAACTCATCATCATCCGGATCTGATTGAAGCAAGAGCCTGAACTGAGCATACAGCATTGCCTGCCAGTGTCGGCCCTGTCTTGACTGAACAGATAGCTGTACTGATGATTCTCTTTTTGCATATGCTTGTTAGTACATGATTTAACAGTTTTTATAATTGTTAATGTGATAGGTTATAGGTTAGGTTTTGCATATTAATGTGATAGGTTTTAGGTTTTTTTGCATGTTGACTAGTCAATTGCTTTTTGTTACAAACCTTAATTGTTAAAAGCTAAAAATAAAATTGCTAAAGTTTGAGCCTTGGTCTCTTGTGTCATCTCTAATACTGTATTAACCACAGAATTTAGTAATCTGACCAGAACAATATTACAAACAGACTATTTACAGAGATTACATAAGTAAGCAAGTTAAACAAGTTCCACAGGTAAGAGTTAATCCTGAGCTCAAGTAAGGATTAAATTAAATTACACAGTAAAATGGTTAACAGATTTTTACACATTCTAGAATTTTAGAAATAACATATGAAATCCACAAAGACAGTGACTGGATGTCAAGACTGAACCCAGTTCTCTGTAGCTATAAACACTAAGCCACAATGTTGCCTAATATGCTAAAGTGATTGATTAAAATTAATGAATAAAATGTAAACGTAACCATAAAAAGAAAAATAATTCACAGACCTTAATGAAAGCAACACTATAAGGGCCAAAGAAGAAATAGAAACAACTTGATGAACCAGTTCTAAAAAACATCTTGTCCAGCTCCTATGCCAACGCCACTGTCTCTAGCTATTAGGACTTTTGCGTACCCATTTTTATTTATCACCCTAATTTTACTCTTCCTCTTAACACATGCACAAATGCGCATACACACACACACACACACACACACACACACACACACACACACACACACACACACACACACACACACACACACACACACTCTCTCATGCTGTTTCTTAACTAAGTGTGAAAAGAAAGAAAGTGAAACTAAGAATTATCCAGAAGTCTGCTGGAGAAATATTTATCAGATAGCTAAATGAAAAAAATGCTTGGCTGCAATTTTGTTGAAAAATAGTGACACTGATCAGTTTTACCTGGATAAGTTATTTGATTTTACATTCATGCGAAGCCTGTCCTGATGTGTCTAACAAAACCAAAATTGGCCAGCAGAGTAACACAGTACAATGCTCAGTGACTTAGTGTGACTGTGGTCATCTGAAGAGGTGAAGCCAAAAAAAGATGTTTTTTTATTTAATTGTCTCATATATTCCTCTTACATAGAGTTTAACAGAGTGTCTGATGCTCATCTCTAAAAAAGTTTTTGCTCTTCAAAGACTGGCTGTCACTATATATGAGGTACTATTCTAAGTCTTGTAAGTAGCATTTAATCTTCTTCTTCTTTCGGCTTTTCCCGGTTAGGGGTCACCACAGCGGATCACCTGTCCGCTCATGATTGGCAGTGGAGTTTTACAGTGTTAAGTTTCCAGCCCAGCGCCCAACCTTCCACAGAAGGCACACACATGCACACACACACACCTAGGGCCAATTTAGAGTGTCCAATCCACCTACAGCATGTCTTTAGGATGTGGGAGGAAACCGGAGTACCCAGAGGAAACCCATGCGACCACAGGGAGGACATGCAGACTTCGCACAGAAGGCACTCCAGCCGAAAATCGAACCGGAGAACCTCTTGCTGTGAGTTGGCAATGCTAACCGCTGCACCACCATGGCCACCCCTAAGTAGCATTTAATAATTAAAAATAATTCAAGCTGCCTGAACAGCTCTGTTTCTTAAGGTTGCAGGAACGATGATCATACTTGTTAGCTACTTCATGAGACTTGGTAACTTACATGGAGTAGAAGGTAAACAACAATTAATTTTTGCACTTATGAAAAGTTATGGATGATTTATTAAAAGTATATGAACCCATTGCTGCAAGGTGTCTTCTTGTTTATCCCTGCCTATGCTTTTATGATATAAGATTCAACCAACACAAATATACTAAACAAAACTGCTAGCATCATCTCTTTTTATAATAGTGACACAAATTACACTTTGCTAATTTTAAACAGCAGCAGCAAGGGCAAATGCTTTACCATTTCAACTGTTAGAGAAAAGCCCTGTTAGAAATGTATTTGTGAATCAGTCATGATTTCCAGATCAATAGAAAGGCAAAGTGATCACACTCTCAGTAAATTTGTATCCTGACACTAAATGAACAACATTTATCTCAAAGGATATGAAGCAACCCTTTCTTGTCTTTGTCCTGTCATATTGTGCAATATTCCAGCCACCTCATTCACAGCCATTCTCCATTAAATAGCCATCAGAAAGATTTTTTCATCTACCCAGCTTCATTTGTGAGATTTTTCTGAAGGCTTATTGACATCAGATGCTATAAAATGGACTTGAAAAAGAAAGCTGTATACACCAAGCCTAGAATGACTTCTCTACTAATGTACAATGTAATGATTCTCTTACAAAAGGCATACACTTGAATCCTTTAGATTAGTTTCATGACATAAATGGCAAAGAGAATAAACTGCTGCTAGTTATATAATACCTACTTCCAGAGAGAATATTCAGTTCTAAATGTGACAAACAAAAATCTATTCTATACCTGACTGTTTCATCAACATGTTGCAAGGCTTTCCTTATCAACTAACCCTGCTTCCTTAAAATTATAACACATGAGAAGAACAGCGTAATATATCTGCTTAAAAGTGCTTAAGGATTAAATAAGCTTATGTAGTGCATGAAATATGCTAACTAAGCTCCAGTATTTGGAAAAAAAATAAATCAGTTAAGTTCTGGAGAGGTGCGAGACCTGACCTTAACAAACGTTAAGCACCCCCTACTTAAGTTGTTAAGGTCGGGTCACATGATAGACAGCAAAATCTGCCAGTACAAATGACAGAGACAGAATAAAAGACATAATCTGATGTTGTTAATCTTTGTTCATTCCTTACTGATGGGTTATCGGTTCCATCCTCGGAACCGAGCTGGCCAATATCAAGCTTGCATCAGCCTAAACCTCTCGAGCCAAGGTCCTACCCAGAATGCTCTGCTCTCTGTTACCTCAGATCTTGTTTGCCGCATTGCTGTACAGCAATGTCAAGCCACTCTCTCAGCTGTCTAATTTTTTGAAAACTTATATATTATTACTCTAAATTTTTCTCAAAAGTTTATTCTAATATTTTCCTATCCCATCGCACACTTTAGACTCTCTCCCTTTTAGTCTTTTCCCTTTATTATCCTCTTTTCTTACCTGGTGGTAATTCTCCATTACCATCACTGAAAACAACAAAGGCATTCATTGAATGAGCTGATGATGTCACTGAGAGAGTTTTCTACATATTTCAGCACTTGTAATTTTTGTTTGTCTGAAGAAGTTCACGCATTGGCAGTGTTTGAAAGAGCTAACTTTTATTTGTATAAAGTTATTTGGAGTATACCCTTGCCTTTGTTGTTTTCTTAGTTTGTCATGTTTTTTGGTACATTACCATCATTGGTAATCCTTCCTTTTCTCTTTCTACCCTTTTCTTGGGTAGCCATTAATCTTCCTTTTGCAACTGTGCTTCTTCTCCACACCAGTTATGTCAGATAAGAAAAGTTCTGTTGGTTTCAAGCAGTGCAAGGATTGCAGCCGTAAGTTACCACTTTCCTATGGCCATGACTTATGTGTCTACTGTCTTAATGTCTCCCACTTGACTGTGGATCCTCCGTATGGGATTTGTAAACATTTCTCTACCAGGACTGTCAATGAAAGGAAGAATAAGTTAATTGTGAAAGGTCTCTTCAAGTTTCCTTTCTCTGAGGCTATTTCTGGGTCAGAGGGCTCACCCCCACCTGTTAAACTCTGCAAGAGGCATTCTTCCTCTTCTTCATCAAAATCACTCCCTTTTTCTCCCTCTGGAGATTGTAGGGAGTTTAATCACAAGAAGGTGAAATGGATTACTACTCCGGCACTGCCTCCTGTGACCCTGTTGGCTCCAGGATCGGCACTGCCCCAAATGATTTTGACTACAGCCATGTCTCCTTTATCGATACTGGCACTGGAGTTCCCTGTGCAGACAACTATGGTTCAGACAGTTCTGTTGCAACCCCTAACGGCACCGTTAATACAAGTTAAGTCCCCTTTGGCACCGTTGGTACAGTCACCTTCGGCTCGAACTATGACTCTTTTGTACTTCACGGCACAGATATTTTCGGCACCAACATGTACTTCGGTTCAGTCCTTCTCAGCACCATCCTTATTGCTGGTACAGACAATTTCCACTATGGTACTGTACCATTCAGGGCAGACCTTTACCTTTACGGTGCAGACACCTTCAACTACTATGGCACTGACATCCTCAGCACAGACTTTTTCCACACCATTTTCTTTGGTGCAGACATCCTCAGCTCAGAGCTCTGCACCTATAGAATTAGCAAGGAACAAATATTCCCCTTCACTGGATCCTTTTTCTAGCAGTCAGTATAGTCTTTTCCTAGAAAGGCCAGAATCACCATTAGCTTTCTCCATGAGGTCAACCAAGACTCTTTCTGAACAGGATGTGTTGTGGCTTGTTGACCAGTTGCTAGTGACCAGAGGTCTCTCGCAACCATCAAAGTCCATGTTTCCTCATTCAGGTGAGTGTATATTGCCTCAAACCCCAGTGTATACTCCTCCTTTGACTTCCACTCAATTTTCGAAGCTTATTACTCTGACAGCAGCTTCCGTCCCTCTGACTCCAATAGTGGATCTCACTTTGGAACCAGAGTCATCCTTGTGACCTTTGGTGCACTGGGCATTGGGCACTTCTCAGGCCAGTGGCTGTACCATTGTGGAGAGCACTCTTGGCACCATGCCAATTTTTTCTATGGCACCTTCCAGGGATGCTCTATCTCTCTTAAGGTTCATGGTCCTCTTGAGACTCCTGGTCTGGGGGCAGGCTTGTTGGGGCAGGGTGTGACATCAGTTCTGTGGTTGTCATGCTTGGTCCCAGGCTCCCATCCCTCTTTGGGTGGGCCAGCCTTCCAGGCCATGGAGAGAGTGCTTGCCTCCGCTGGCAAAGCTCATTTGTCGGAGTCCTCTCCCACCTCTGTGCCGCAACTGCCACAAGCTTCAACTGCCAGACACTGGGCACAAGAGCCTCAGGTTTCTCCTCTTCAGGAGACCCACTCTTTGCAGTCTTCCCCAGAACCTCCCACTGAGGAAGTACCCTGCAAAGGATCGTGTAAGAGAAAACACATGGAATCCAATGAGGAGTCATTGACTGAAGATACAGATTTTGATGACGGGGAAGGGTTCCCAAGGTCACCCTCTGATGCGGTATCCTTTGGTGATATCCTCGAGATCCTTAGACAGAGGGGTGACTGGAAGCCCTCTAATCCTTCCTCTGAGAAATCCGTTTTCCTGCAGGCTTTTTGTGTCCAGCCCCCCACTTCCTGGGTTACCCCACCTGCTGATGAGCTCGTCCAGCTCATCATGCAGCATGCATGGAAGGATCCTGACACCATGGAAGTGATACGTAGGAGGCCTGACATTATTGCCCCCAGCTGAGCACCCCCATTGGTCATGAGGTCTTCCAGTAGATGCTATGATGGTGGCAGCTGCTACTAAGAAGGATTTGGCAAAAGAGAGCCAAACTGTCCATCCACACAAAAAGGAGTCCTGGGCAATTGACAGATTAGAGAAGCATGTAGTTGCTTCATTGACCTTCGTTGTAAGGTCTTTGAATTATTTGACAAATTTTACCAGGCTTCAGCGAGATCTTATCAACCAGCTCTCTGAAACCTTGGCAGGAGCTGTTTCTGATGAAGTCCGTGATAATGTGGCTTCTCAGATAGCCACCCTAGAGTCCATTTCCATCTCTTCCATGTGCCTTATTTCTCATGCAATGGAAGGGGTGGCTAGAGTGGCAGATGCAGGTATAGTCACCAGACGACATGCTTGGATGCACCTTTGTGACTTTGCAGACTCCTTTAAGGCTTCCTTCATGAATGCCCATATAGAGGCTGCATCTTTGTTTGGCCCTAAAATCAAGGATACGCTGGCAAGGTGCGAAAGAGATGGCAAGTCCCTGCCTGCCGTTGGTATCAGACACTCCATTCCTCAGCAATTCTACTCCAGAAATCAGAGGAGCAGAAATAATTGGCACAAGAAATCACAGGGTTCTTTCTGGGATGCACGTACAGAGTTCTTCCCTAGAGGCAGAGGAGGAAACACCAATGGAAGATGTCCCTTTCGGGGCAGAGGAGGTCTGCAAAACCGGGGTTACAGAGATTCATTTTCTGGCCAACCCTATCAGCATTCCTGAAGCATTGCCCGACTGCTCACTTCTGGAAACAGTTGGGGGTTGTTTCTCCTTGTACCCCGCTGCCTGACAAAAGATAACAACTGACGCATGGGTACAATGGATTATATCTAGAGGCTATCACATCCCCTTTCATCTTTGCCCAGTCTCATCAAGAATATTACCTGATATTACACCCAGTCAATGGGAAACACCAGCACATGAAATCCAAAAGCTACTACAAAAAAGGGTCATCCAGACGTTCCACCCAGATGGTCCACCCAGACCAGACAGGATCCAGTTTTACTCAAGGTTATTTTTAGTGCCAAAAGACAGGGGACTGGAGATCAATTTTGAATCTCAGTATGCTAAACAAATTTGTAAAAACAGAGAAATTCCAAATGGTCACGGTTCAATCTATCCTTCCTCTTCTGGAAGAAGATGATTGTATGTGCTCTGTAGATCTTCAAGATGTGTATTACCACATAGAAATGGACAAATGCTCAAGAAAATACCTCCACTTCCATATAGGAGCCAGTCACTACCAGTTTCAAGCCCTGCCCTATGGTCTCTCTACAGCCCCTAGAGTGTTCACAAAATGCATGGCAATGGTCCCATCAGTAAGGAATGAACAAAGATTAATAACATCAGATAAAGAAGTTATATTTTACCATAACGTTCCATCTGTGTTGTTGATCTTCATTCATTCATTACTTCCCACCCTTCGTCCCCCATCCGGAGGTTCTTGGTTGATCTCATGTACTCCTTTCTGGTAGGTTTGTTATGACCAGAGGTAGTCTCTACTTTTATCTATCAACTTGCAAACTCGATCTGAGGTAACAGGGAAAAGAGCATTCTGGGTAGGACCTTGGCTCGAGAGTTTTTGGCTGAAGCGAGCCTGATATTGGCCGGCTCAGTTCAGAAGACGGAACCGGTAGCCCATCAGTAATGAATTAACAAAGATCAACAACACAGATGGAACTTTATAGTAAGACATAACTTCTTTTTTCTGCCTGCTGTCTGTCAATAACATGTCCCGGCCTTCCTGCTCTAAACCTAAAAAGTTACAGGATCTGTGTGTTGCCTGATTTACTGAAGGTTGTGAAGTCTGAAACCTAAATGTATGCCAATATTTAGTATCTTCATTCCTCAGTAATTTGTACAAAAACTACAGACTTCATGAATAAACATAAGGAACAGTGTTATACTTCTTATCTGACAGTGCTTGCTAAGCTTTTTACATCTTTGAAAGCAAGTAAAACACTTAAGTTTTTTTTGTATACTGTAACTTGTAAATGGAGCAGATGAAGTTGTTAGCCAATTCTAAGCTAATATTATGTGTTCTCAACATTGATGCCTAAATTTACTTCTTCAGCTTTGATCTCAAGGTGAATTCCTTGGTATCCATGTTTTTGAACACACAGTAAGTCAGTTAGCACTGGCAAAACACGCAAAATCCTTTATCTCATGTTATCCTGAGGTTTAACCATTTTTATAAAATGCATAAAATCTGTTGTTAAATGGTTTGTTCGACAGCAATGTTATTATTCAAGAAAAAAAATATTTATATTTATTTGCAGAACAGGTGTTTCAAGACTATTCATTTCAGATTAAGTGATTGATGCTTACTTGTACAAATGAAATATTCTTCTCTTAGACCTAAAACAATTCTCCAATCTAATGAGATGTTCGCCCTCTCCTCTGTGTCAGAAACTGTAACTGGCTTACAACTGGGTTGCCAGATTTGTATCAAAAATCTAACAAAAAAAAAAATCTTTCAGTCTAGTCTGCTGAGTTTTACATCACAGACCCCCCCCCCTTGTCTGCCAGAATCTTCAAATGAAAACAGCATTCTTGTGTCCTGAGTGAAGTAATTCAACATCTGACATTCCAAAACCATTCAATAGATATAAGGCTTAACATTTTCAGTTGACATTGGCAAACAGAGTAATAAACTCGCAGCCAGTGTAAGGAGAAACTGTAAAAGAAAAAATATTTACATTTTCACTAGCTAATGATTCCCAGGGCAATTAGATTTGTAACTGGTATTACAAATCCAAGCAGAAACTTCACAATGTGGAGGGTGTGAAGTTCACTCCTTGAAATATGTTATGCACCAAGTTCACTAATAAAAATCAAACTGTAAAATATGTACTATAAAATAATAAAAGGTAGTCCACAGTTGACTTAAAAATGAAATATTCTTTATTGAAACAAAGCGTACGTACTTTAAAGTTTGATTTTTATTAGTGAGCTAGGGGTACAACATCTTTTAGGGAGTGAACTTCACACTACACACAGCGAGGTTTCTGCTTTGTTTGTTTTTCACCCAGTATATGTTGCATACTGGGTTTTCTGAGACTTCAGTGGATACAACGGATTTTTCTTTTCGTAAATGTGGTATTACCTAAACTGTTGCTCTGTCTTCCAGTTTTGAGGCCAAATTTTCTAACATAACCTCTGAAGCCAAATAAATAAATGTGTTTCATTGCTCATCTTACCTGGTGTCTTATTAAAATCAAAAACATTGTAAACCAAGACACAGACTTTACCCAGAGGTACATCATAAAATTATTTTGTCTCTGTCTAAACTATATGCATTGTGCCTGATTGTTTAGAAAGCTAGTAATTTTTTCCTTCGTGCTATCTAAACCTCCTGAAAGCAATATAACAGAATTCAAAGGCATCTAGCACAAAACTTTTGTTAAATTCAAGAAAGAGTTATTGGAACTCACTTATAACAATGTTAGACTTGACACTACCTTAGCAATACATTCATGAAAGGAGTTATATACCCACGTAATTAAATGCATATCATTAGCAGTCCCATCTAAATCTAAATAAAATGGGAAATTTCAAAGCAAATATCTCTGCTGGTCCAGCAACATAATTAAAATGTACAGTAAAAGGAAAACGCTGTAAAATTAGGGTATCCAACAAATCTAAAAACTTCCAGTTTAAAGACTGTATTGGGAATTTGACTAAGAACTTAAAAAAAGACTATTGGATCTGCTAAGTTATGTCATAAATTTAGGTTGACATCTGAAGCCAAGTACAATCATATATTTTTCTTTGGGTGTGTTATAAAACTAAAAAGCAACACTCAACAATTTACAAAACTAATGTTAAATAGTAAAATCTATTTAGACCTGATGGACATAAATAAATAAAAGAAGGGCAAATGTTGCCACTAAAATGACTAGCCAGAGCCTTACAATACCTGTACCTCTTATCACACCTCATCATCATAAAAGAATGTGCACTGAAAATGCTTTCCAAGAGTAAAACACCATCCATGGTACCAGATAACAATCTGAGCTGTTTGTACAATAGTATTAAAAATGCCCTTCCAGAGCCACTTCATAAGTTATTTAATAGTCTCAGCCTCACAGGTTTGGCATACAGTACTGGTGACACCACTCCATAAAGGAGACCCTATTCCCAACCCCAAAAGCTATAGGTCCATCAGCTTGATAGCCTCATTTATATGGTAATAGAATGCTTATTGACTGACTTCATATGAAAAAAATCTCCTTACATTGGATCCACAGCAATTTGTTTGTGTAAGAAAAGTACATTCTGCCTAATAAGCCTGATAAACTTCTTGAAAAAGGTAACACAAGTTGGTGATAATGTTCACAGTGACCACACAGCTTGCCATGGTTTGTTGAGGCATTTTTTTCACCATCACCTATGCTAACATAATTAATAAGATATATGTTTTGCAAATAGACCCTTATGTTATTAGATGGGCAAAAGATAGAATTCGCATGGTGAGTGTGGCAAGGACAGCATTCATGAACATGAAGGTGACCAAAGGTGTCCCACAGGGCCCAATGCCTGATCACTGATGTTCTGTATTTAATAAGTGAAGCAGACCACAGTAACACAGCATCCAAAATGTATTAAATCCTTGAGTGCTTTCATCCCGGTATAGTCTACTTTATCAGAATAAAATAGAAAATCACAAATCAGACTTATATAGTGAATCTGACATCACATGCTAGGCTAACTATAGCAAGGAGTTGGCTTTCAATCTCAATATACTACTCAAAGAGACATGTTAAACCAGGGGGTACTGTAGCATTAGTATGCAGAATCCATTGTAGTTCTAAATATTCTAGATAATCTGCTTCAGGTCCCCCTCCACGACCCAAATTACATTGATCATTAATACAAAACTTAAAAACATGATCCTTGTGGTACTACTGCTACAGTACCCTCTGGTTTAAATGAACACGTCTCTTTGAGTAATATATTGAGAATGAAAGTCCAGTTCATGTTATAGCTTTTTAATATCATAATGTTTTTATGCAGGTATTGAGAGTGTATGCATTTGCATATGTTACATACTGATGTTTAAGTCATGTTGATTATGTGTGGATATATATGTAATTTATGTAAATTTTGTATTCATGGTTAGTGCAGTTTGTGCCAGGAATGAACAGGTTAATTTTGCCTTGGTAGGTGTTTTAGTTAATTTGTAATGTTATTGGTTAGGTAAGCCTAGCATGTGATGTCAGTTTCACTATATAAATCTGATTTGTGGTTTTATATTTTATTCTGATGAAGTCCACTATATTGGGACAAAAGCGCTCAAGGGTTAAAAATTTATATGCTGTGTTACCGTGGTCTACTTCCCTTGTTATTAGTCAGTTTAGTTGTCCTTTTGTGGATTTTTGACTTCTAGTTGCTAATGTCCTGTATTTACATGTATTACTTGCAGACTAAAAAAACAAGACCTGTAATTAAACAAGTTTGTGGATGTCTGCAAACTGGGAGTCATTGTCAATTCTCCTTCTGACATAGAAGCCCTCCAACACGAACTTAAACTTCCAAATGTTTTTGCATTAAAAATGTATTTAAGCTATATGCTTAGAAATGTATAATTGTCTTATTTGGCAGACAGACTATCTCCATCTCCCCAGCATATAGAATTGCCAAAACTCTCTTCAAAATGAAAATGTTGTTACAATCCTGGAAATCTGGGATGACAATTTCCTTTCTTTTGATCACCAAGCAGCAATAATTTTCATGAAATATGTGCACTTTGTGCAACTGATCAACAAGAGTATATCATCCAGATCTAAAGATGTTATTGTACCCTAGGAACCAGGCAACACCAAAAGTAATCCTTCGATGTAAAGTGTAGCAAACTGCTCACAACCAAAACGCCAGCAGGTAGATTTTAACACTTTATTAAAGATCCGCTTTCGTCAACCACTGCAGTATAGTTTTGACCCGCGGTGGTGGTGCTGCGGTAGCTTTGTCGTCTCACAGTAAGGTGCTATCCGGTTCGATTCTCAGCTAGAGCGTCTTCTGCGTGGAGACATCTGTGAATGGGTGTACCTTTGTTGAAGGTCTAGCTGAGAATCGAACCGGATAGCATCTTACTGTGAGATGACAAAGCTACCGCAGCACCACCACCGCTGGTCAAAACTATACTGCAGTGGTTGACGAAAACGGATCTTTAATAAAGCGTTAAAATCTACATGCTGGCATTTTGGTTGTGAGCAGTTTGCTACACTTTACATCGAAGGATTATTTTTGGTGCTGCCTGGTTCCTGTGGTGTCCTTTTTTTGTTTCTTGGTCTTGGTGACACCTGCCTGTTTTGGTTCCATGTTATTGTACCCTCCCAGGCGTATCAAACAGAAAGTCCACTGAATTTCCTAACAAAGGGGACTACTGGCTTAAAATCCATAAGCTACCAGGAAAGACCACAAGAACTGTCCTTCATTTATTAGTCTTATAGGCTCCTCAGAGGATCATAGGATCATACCAAAGTTACTAGGCTACTGGCCCTGAAGCCCTTATAAGCCTAGCCAATAAATTAGCCCATGTTCACACACTAGATGTGTGCCTTGTCTTACAGGCAATCAGGAACCCAGTAGTCCAGGATATCTTGCAACTTCACGAATCAGACAGACCAACAGACAGCAGAACAAGGTATGTAAACCTGCTTCAGCAAATCAAGGTGGAGGGGCAGACTTGTTCAGTCTCTCTCTGTCTCTCTCACACACTTCTGGGGTATACTCCACCTGTTGATAATCCAGTATGATATAGTATTTTCCTTCACACATGTCCTACATAACTTGATAGCTATTCATAATATCCCCCAGGCTTGAATGGAGAGGTACAGTCAAGGGTGGAAACAGACAACATGTAGTAGTCACAAGTCTCCATAGCCTTTACCTTTCTATGATTCTATGAGCCTATGAGTATATGATTCTGTGCACTATTTGTTGCATGCATATGATACTCTGTTATTAACATTGTCATATTGAAACTGCTATGCATACTCTTAAAACCTTGCTCTATATGTTCTTTCTATTTTATTGTTTTATATTTATTTTTTCTTGTATTTTTAATTTGTTTTGGAGATCCACTTCCTGAAACTGTAGTGGAGATGTGATTTCCCAGATGGGACATCCTTAGTCAACAAATGTAAAGAAATAAGTAAATACATACATACATGCATACAAACATATAGATAGAGGCATACATCTGAGGCAATGATGGAAAGCCTTCTGTTTATCTTACCATTTATATAGATGCCTGTTAAGCCAGACATTGTCAGCCAAGAGAGTACCCTTACTTTTAGGACAGAACACCCAGCCACAGCATTAACTACTAACTCCAAATAATAAACCAGTATGAAATACACCATGGTATAAGCAAGCAGACAAAGATACGCACAAGAAGAAGGAAAAATAATTAATAATACAGCAGTCTAAAGTAAATTACAACCAATTTGGTGAAAATATAAAAGGCCCTATTCAAACAACTAAAGCAGTCATACAAATTAGCTGCCATATCCTCCAAAATAAAAGTTGCAAGTCATTCCAGTGGTAACAAAGGAATGAGCCTCCATGAAAAGTCATTCATTAGAAAGAAAAACTAAAAAATCCCAAAAGAAAAGAGTCTGTAACTAAATTAATGAACACTTAGAATGAAAATAATTTATCCTGTGCCAGTATGTATTAGGCAGTAACAGAACTCTGTTCATATTTTACATTGAAGGTTAATGGGAGCCAATACTATGTGCGGTGACATGCAAATTAGAAGACTGGGGCTTCCATTCTAACCTTTAAAACTCACAGAATTGCTGTTTCAGCAGGATCATAAGACTTTTATCTGAAAAATTTGTGTATGCTAATAACATACCTTGATAGTCTAAAGGAAGATGCTGGAACTAATAAGACCCAGCTTCACATCTGAAAGCTCATTTCTCACTCTCTTTTGACATTTTTTATCATATAATGTTTATTAAAATATAAACTTACTGAATAGTAATATGAAACATTATAGAGGATACTCAAACTTCATCTACTCAACTCCAAAACCTGCCCTTGTCAAACCCCAACTTAACTCCCCCTCCCTCATCTACTCTCCCCACATGCACATTTAGTATTCCCCATAGATAATGCTTACTAAACCTAACTGTCTAATCACAATTGATGATTTTAAATATTGCTGTAAATATGTATATATATATATATATATATATATATATATATATATATATAGCTACTCTGTTTAAATATGATAAGTGTATTTTCCTTGTATGTGAACTTTTTGCATTATTTCCATATGTTGGAGAATAACTAATTTTTCTCCTATAACTGTATATAGATTTTTTTTTACTTTTCTGTAAAGTGTATGTTTTCTTGAAGCTTTTCTTCTCGGGTCTCCACTGAAAATGGGTCACAAGCCCAGTTGGACTAAGTTAAAAACATGTCAATAAATAAATAAATAAAATAAATAATGACTTATTTAGGATTGTTTATCAGTGAGTTATATTTTGAGAGGTATGAAGTGTTAATTATTAATGTGAGAATGAAGGTGCAGATGTCTTAAACATTACTTACATGTGTTCAAAGGACAGCTGTCTGACAGATGGTCATAGCTATTACTACATACAAATGAACACAATTTTCTGATAGACATGTTAAGCTTTATTCACTACATACAGTTCATTTTGGATATTTTCCAGTTTTTTAGCATTAATTTTATTTATGTATGTATGCATTTATTTATTTTTATATGGGATTCTTTCTAGTTAGTAATATTGGTTCAGTAGGCAACTGGTTATGTTTATCTGGTTGTTTATTTTATGTATATTTTTATTTTTTCTGATTTTAGTTTTACCTTGTTAATGTTTAAAGTTTGAAATATTGTGATATTTCTTTGCTTTCATAAACAATGTGCAATAACAGATTTAGTGATACAGGGAAATTAACACATCAGATCTATAATTGGTTCAATTTTGTTTGTATAACCAGCCCCTTTAAGGCATTAAACTTTTAGCAGTGTCTGAATGGACAATAAAAAATGGGGTCATATTTTGTTTCTTCAGTTTATCAGTCTTCTCTTCAACTTTTTTCTTTCTGGCAAGAGCCCAGGGAGAATTAGATAGATTATTAGTAAAAATATTGTAGCTCTTTCATTTTACCAGGGACAGCAGATCTCACTGCTTCACATACTCTGAGCTGTTTTTAATGTATCCATTATCAGCCAGAACAGTCTTGTGAACTAGAGTACAGTATTTGTAAAATGTTTGAAAAGCCCCCTATAACTCAGCAGACAATACAATTTCTCTTAAACTACACAAGCAATATCAAACAATCATAAATAGAGACCCTTCCTCAGGAGAACTAATCAGTGCTTTTTATGACAGTTATGTTGACATCCAGTCCAGCCAAACATTCACATGTCACCTGACCTTTCCCACCATCACACCTTACTTGCCAAAAACACCTGATCCCCATTTCCAGCAGTTAGGAATATGATTACAACAAAACACAAAGAAAATGTTGTCACACTTTGCCTCACTGTTTGGTCACTCATTTATGAACCAATTGTCATTTTGCAAATGTTCAGATTCAGATAGGTTTTATGGATCATTGGGCTTGGATTCCTACTGTTTTAGTGTATTTCTATTACACTCTGATTTAGTGCTGGAAATTATTTGTTTCATCCAAAAGTAGTCGTAAGTATCCTGACTTCTTATTTCTTCCTTTAACTGACAATGCAACTTTATCTCTTTGTATAGAGTGTCCTTCATTTATTTATTTGTTTTTTAT
Organism: Protopterus annectens; assembly: GCF_019279795.1. Taxonomy (NCBI): domain Eukaryota; kingdom Metazoa; phylum Chordata; order Ceratodontiformes; family Protopteridae; genus Protopterus; species Protopterus annectens. The sequence continues at coordinate 965,912,827 of NC_056731.1, read as the reverse complement.
TACGTATGTGTTTTGACTGGTGCTGCATTTTTGGGGATATTGTTCATTACTGATAATATTTTTTCAGATATTGCTTTTCATACAGTGCATGAAGTGCCCTGATTACACTCCAAAACAAGAAAAAGACAAGCTTGTTAAGCACTTTTCTGACATCTTAAAGGTGTTCAACAAACATTTGTTATATAGCACAAAGCACTATACTAGAGACTGACGGTTGACAATACCATCGGAGAATGAACAATGTCAGAAGGTAAAATAGCTTAAAAAGTAGTTAGATATTTTTTCAGACTTATACACAAAAGATGTAATAGAATGAAGTGGATAATTTTCAAAGCATTTGGATGTCTGGAGGGACTCTGTTTCTGGCTGTTGTCTGTCAGTGATATGGTTGCATTTTGACAAATCTCAAAGGTATTGAAAGATGATAAAATGCTTTGTGCTTCTACACTTTTTCCCCTTATTTTTTCTATAACTGGTAACACATGGAATAGCTAGTGTTCCATGCATAGCAGGGAGTTAAGATTTAACCTGCCTTTTCTTTCATGGATCCATATGTTATCCCATATGTGTTAGCTATGGTACTGGGTTACATCCATGAGCACTGAGGAATAACCCCCCCCCCCCATGTTTGAAGTACTACGACTTTCCCCTGTCATTTAAACTATTCACCAGTAAGTGACCATGTTTCTACTCTCCTACGGAGCTGTTAGAAACCTTCTGTTTCTCTTCTTCTGGCACCTGAAATAGAAAGGGTGCTTTGTCTCCTCAAAGTTTTTATTTCCCTTTTGCTGGTTCTTAACAGCTTTCCTGTGACATTAACATCCCTTATCATCCCAAAGCTTTTTGTCCATTACTCTGCCAGAGTTTCACTCTTGTTTTGGTCTTCCCTGTTGCTCAAGCTTCTTAAATCCCACTTCTCCCTATTGTGTCTTTCCTACTGGGTTGTGGAAAGTCCTTTACACTTTTCTTATTGACAGCTCAAGCAGAAATGATGCGCCCCCCCCCCCCCGCTCAGCAATTCAAAGGCATCTCATTCACTCCTACTGGTTCTTGAACAATATCCAATCCTGCAGACCTCTTTACTGAGCAATAGAAAGCTAGATGGCTATCAGACTGTACAATGTTTGCTGATGAGCTGACATGAAATAATTCCATGACTATTTAATGCATACTTGGTGTGATGATAGGAGGTACTGCCAACCATACCAGGAGAAGTAGGGCAGTGAATGTGTAACTTATTCCAGCACAGCTAGCTGGAATTTTGTAAAGAATCATGTGTCATTTGTATATCAAATTTTATTTGTACAGATGCTTGTGTTGGAAATGTAGTTTTAAAGCTCCTTGTGTTAAAGATGTAACAACAGTGTGCCCTGCTCGAAAGCAAAGAAATGCACATGCATTATTGTAACTGTTTAAATGTATATATTGTAACAGAGGATACTGGAAGAGAATAGGTTAATCTCAGTCCATCCAACTTTAAAAAATATCTGAAATTAAATTACTATATGGGTTAAGCCATAAAGATGTTATGTCACAGTTTTGAATGGAGCCAGAGACACAATGTCTGTGCTAGAGAAATGTTTGTAGCTCCTATAAGAAGAGTGCAATGGTTTTACTGTTTTATGGCTTCCATATACTTTAATATAGCTTAGCTAAAGGTCTAATGTGTATTGTAGCACATAGGTACTAAACCCTGGCAGCTTCTAATGGTGGGGGATAGTGCAGGAAACAGTCAGATATCCAGATGTATGTGATGTCATTCTGTAAGCCAGAAGTAATATTTATATATTAGTAAGAAATTGCGCTTAGTATTCTGTATTCTGTCTTGAATCTGACAACAAGGACCACTCACCCACTTCATCTTGTCTTGCACTAGTAAGTGACCAGGGATAGTAATTCCCTAAATCAGTTAGGAAAATATAGTAAGAATAGTTAAGAATTGTTTTTCTGTAACTGTAGGAATCTTTCCAGTTTTGTTATTTTTAATATTTCCTGTGACTGAAACTCTGGTGCTTACTGTGAGTAGATTTTTAGTAGTTTCCTGTTCTTCTATTATTTTTTATTAAATATATTTAAACTTTTCATTGTGACTAGCCTTTTATAGAAAATATTTAAGTTTTGAGAGTATTTTCATATATTTATTTGGTGATAACTCTGACCACTCCTGAAAGCCTTGCTGCTTGGTGGTATCAGTATTAACTTCACTCAGTATAATTGGGTACCCTTACAAGATCCTTAGAAAGTTGGCTTTGTAGTGCGGCATGGCAGTGATAATTACCTTATAGTATGGACAGGAGGGGGTACAGCGGGTAAAGCTGTGCCACCCTTTCCTGTGTGTGTGTGTGTGTGTGTGTGTGTGTGTGTGTGTGTGTGTGTGTGTGTGTGTGTGTGTGTGTGTGTGAGACAGCTACTTGGAACAGGGACATGAAGCACTGGTTTCACAGAAAGAGTGGTGGAGGACGTGGTTTGGGCATTCAGCTGAGGACTTAACTCTGCAGCTGAAACAGTAGGGAGCCTTACTGGGAACCTGGGGAGAGACAGAGAAAGAAACCCAAACCCCGGGCTGAGTGTATTCCCTGCGTGCATTAAGGGAAATTGTGCTTGATGCAGAGAGGTCACATTTGGTATGTTAATCTTTTCATCTAGGTATATGTAAAGCCCTTTGCTTCCCTCTCAGTGGTTAAAAAAGAAAAATATATATATCTATATATATATATATATATATAACTCTTTTCATTTGTCGAAGACCATTTGACCTAAACCCGTTTGATCGAATTTCATCATCGACCAGTATTCAAGGCAAATAACAGGAGTTGGTATATATAGTTAGGGGGGCTGTGGGGGGTGCAGCCTCCCACCTAGTTTCATTTGAAATGTGTACTTTTTGCGTTATTTTCTTCTTTTAAAGGAAACTAGGTGGTGGGCTTTGCCCCCCCACACACATGCCCAATGTGGGGGGCTGCACCCCCCTCAACTATATATACCAACTCCAGGGTCGCATGACATTGGATAGGTGGACAAATCACAGTTTTATGCCTTGAATATTGTTTTTCGGTCAAATGAAATTTCAGTCAAATGGGTTAAGGTCAAATGGTCTTTCAATCAAATGAAGTAGACCCATAGATATATATATATATATATATATATATATATATATATATATAGATAGATAGATAGATATTCTCTTTTGCTTTTGAAATCTTTCTGTCTGTCATGTACTGGACTGGATCTGGAACAATATGTTTGCTGTCATTTTCCTGAACTCTGAAAGTGTGTTCTCTTCATTCCCTAGCTCAGACAAAAGACAGACCAAAGATTCCCATCTGAGCAGTTGGCAGGTATGCTAGTCTGCCAAAGAACAATTAATAGACATGGACTATGCATAAGGTATGAGAAATGTGCCTGATATAAAACCTGAGGAGTAACTATATAATTTGTGAATAGCATTATGGTTGTTAGGCAAAGTTTAATAGTATGGCCAGTGCACTAACACTGTCATACCATTTTTGAGACTCTCAGATTTGTTTATTTATTTATTTATTTGCATTTGCTTACTGAGAAAGTTTGACTGGGCCCAGAGGTTACCCATTTTCAGCAGATGGCTAAGGAGAAAACCTTCTGGTTACATCACAAAAAGGATTTTACCACTGACACAAAAATGTGTACACCATCCCTTAGGCTATGCAGTCTTACTTTTTACTAACATAGCAGAGCATGTTTGTGACTGCCAATCTCATGTCTGTGAGCACAGGAAACAAATAGATATATGTTTAGAGAGAGAGGGAGTCATATACATGCACACACATTTAGACACACACACACACACACACACACACACACACACACACACACACACACACACACACACACACACAGACGTATATGGAGAACAGTTAGCATAATGGTTAAGGTATTCTTCTCTGATATACAAGATCAAGATTTGAGCCTAACCTCTGGCCAATGTCTGTTTGGAGTTTGCATGTTCTCCCTGTGTCTGTGTAAGGTTCTTCCCATCAGTGGAAAACATGCTGAGTGTTTCAATCTCAAACTCACCAATGAATGTAGCTGTGGGCAACAGCACAGACTACATGGTGCCCTTTAGGGGGTAGTTGTATAGACCAACCATTTTGGGCATCTACTGTGATGCTCAATATCCACAAGCTAGAAAAACATGGATCACAGACTGTGCAGTGGCAGAGAAAGCCACTCAATGGTGTAAAATATGGCTCTAGATGACTTGGTCATGTCAACTAATGTTGCCAAATGGGCATGAGTATTTGATGGTGATAAGTGGATTGAGGATCAGGCCTACTCTGACCTATGCCAGGGAACCATGCTAATGATGGGAGGGGTGTATTTGCCCCTAATGACCAGTGGGTACCCACCATAAAGCCCAACAGCCTTGGGTCAATAAGCATAATAAGTAATTAGTGTCCATTTGCCCAGCCTAGGTTACCTGGGATAGCTGTGAGAGAAAGTTGGATGTGAGACCAATCAACCTGCCAATAACATTATGGCATGGAGGAGGCTGGACATCCTATGCATCCAAGACACAGAATGGAAGGGTAATGCAGCAAAGAGCTTGGAATCCAGAGTCTACTACTCAGGAGGAAGGCAGGCTAGAAATGGTGTAAGAATTGTGGTGAGAGAGAGGCTTCAGAAGGTAGTAAGGGATATCATCAGAATTAGTGACAGACTCATGGCAATCAGATGCCAGTATAATAATAAGGCGGTATTTTTAATCTCAGCCTATGTCCCACATCACAGTTGTGATACTGAGGAAAAGAGTGCATTCATGCAGCAGTTGGAGGACCTACTAGATAAAGCAGGACAACAGGAATTGGTGTCAATAATGGGTGACTTGAACATACATTAGGACCAACAGAACAGGATATGAGGACTGCCTGGGTCCATATGGGTGAGGAATCAAGAATAAAGAAGGTGAAGCCATTTTAGACTTCTGCCTGGCAAATGGTTTGATAGTAGCCAACACATAGCTCAGAAAGAGAGACAGTCACAAGATCAAATAAAAGAGGGACCAACATGCAATTCAGGTGGACTTCCTTCAGTAAGGAAAGGGAAATGGCATAGAATCAATGATAGCAACGTCATCCCTAGTGAAACAGTCAGCTTACAGCATAAACAAACGGTTGCCATATTCAGCTGCAAGAAATGGTCCGAGAAGGCTCTAATGTCTATAGAGAGGAGGCTGAAGACCTGGAAATTGACTGGAGAGAAAGTACAACAGTTCAGGGAATTACTCAGGGCTTTAGCATCCCAAGAAGAGGAGGAATATAGGTGGAGCTGAAAAAAGTGACAGTGTTTCAAAACAGAATGTGTGACGACTACAGAACAGATATGTGGCTGAGCAAGGTATGGAAGTAAGGTACATAAGGAAAGCTGGTGGAGGAATGCAAAAGTCCAGGAAGTCATCAAAAGAAAGAAAGAGTTTAGGAAAAAGTGGGACATAGAAAAGATGGGCTAGGCTAGGAAGGAATGCTGGATGGCTAACAAAGAAGTTAAGAATGCAGCTGCAGTAGCAAAGAACATGGCATTGGAGACACTCTACCAACTTCTGGAAAGTGACTCAGTAGGTGGCACAAAGAAACTATATCAGATTGCAAGACAAATACAGAAAGATAAAGAAGATAGTCAGACACCCTTCATAAGGGATGTCAGCAACAACCTGCTCACCAGTACACAGGACATCAAAGGCAGCTGGAAGGAGTACTTCCAGCAGCTTCTGAATAAAGAAAACCCCACAGAAGCTGTAATGCCCCAGACACAGCCTACAATGAAAGAAGAAGAGCAGCCTACCCTAGAAGAAGTAAGAATTGCACTTAGGAAAATGAAGTCAGGGAAAGCAGCAGGGTCAGATGAGGTCACAGCAGATATGATAAAGATGCTGGCTGAGATAGGGGAGAAATGGCTCCTGAGGGTACTAATATCAGTGTAGAGAAAGGCATATTCCAGATGACTGTAGAATTAGTATACTTGTGCCAGTGTACAAGAACAAAGGGGTCATCCACAAATGTGAGTAGTACAGAGGTATCAAACTCCTGTCATACTGCATGAAAGTTTAGGAGAGGGTGACTGATAAATGGATATGCAGAGTAGTAGAAAGTAAGATGGGAGATGAGCAGTTCTGATTTAGATCAGGATACAGCACAAATAACCTGATGTTTGCAGTGAGACACTTAGTTGAGAGGAAGATAGAGATGAGGAAAGAGTCCAAATGGGCATTCCTAGACTTGGAGAAAGCATATAAAAAGGTCCCAAAAAGCTGATTTGGTCAGTACTGCAGTGGTTTAAATTCACAGAAACATTGTTAGAATCAGTGCAGGCTATGTATAAGCACCAATGACTATGAACGAATAGTGTTCAGTCTTACAGAGGGGTTCCCATTAGGAGTGGGTGTGCATCAAGGTTCAGCTCTGAACTCACTGCTGTTAATACTGATGATGGACTACATTAGCAAACAGGTCAGATGGGACCGATCAACAAAGTTGCTCTATGCAGCCTATGTGACATTACATGCAAAGTCTGAGCAAGAACTTCAGCAAAGGGTAGGCAAATGGAATGCAAAACTGAAGGCACATGGGATTAAACTAACAGAGATAAATCAGTAGTAAGTAAACTGGGAAAATCAGAAGAAGCTGAGAACTGAGGTAGAAGGGAAGATAGTGAGACAGGTTAATAGCTTCATGTATCTGGGAGGGGTGGTTGACTAGAAGGGAAGTCTGAATGAAGAAGTCAAAGCTAGAGTCAGAGGGGTGCAGCCAACTAGCATAGAGTGTCAGGTGCAGTGTATGACAGAATGCTGAAGAAGATGAAAAGTAAGGTGGACAAAACAGTGTTGCTACCAGTGCTTCTATGTGGAACGGAAACCTAGGCAGTAAAGTCAGAGCAGATGAAAAAGCTAGAGGTGATGGAAATGAAGTGCCTGAGAAAGGGGGTAGGATGCACACAGTGGGACAGACAAAGAAATGAGGACATAAGAGCAGAAGCCAAAGTAGCTGTAATCACAGAAAAGATCAAAAAGAACAGATTACGGTGGTTTGTGTGCATGCAGAAAATCAGGAGCCAATCTGGTGAAGAAGATTTGGGACAGACAGGAAGAAGCTGAGGAAACATGGGCATCCAGCAAAGAGATGAATGGAATGTGTAATAGAAGATCTGTGGGAGTCAGGCATGATGTGGCACTGAATCAAGAGGGATGTTGATAGTTACCACGATACTCCAAACCCATGTAGAAAAATGGAAAAAAAGGTGTCAATGATTATATATATATATATATATATATATATATATATCTTGACCTCGCCAAGGCTTTCAACACCATCCCCCATTCTAGAATTATAGATAAACTCACTAAACTAGGTATAAATCCCTACATCACAAGATGGGTTGCCAACTGGCTCACTGACAAAACCCACGCTGTAAAAGTTGCAGACTCCAAATCTGACCTCAAAGCAGTGACAAGTGGAGTACCACATGGTTCCGTCCTGGGACCTCTCCTGTTTGGTGTCTACTTCTCTGAAGTACAGGCTAACACAGAAGGCCTCTGGCTAACGAAGTTCGCAGATGACTGCAAACTAGGAGCCATAGTCAAGTCCCCAAATTATGTGGACATCCTACAGAAGGGCCTTGCTGAGACAGATGCCTGGTGTCAGAGCCATGGCCTCAAGTCAAATGCCAAAAAGTGCAGTGTCATCCCCTTTGGTAAAAACTCTGTACCCATGAACTACCACATAGGCAGCAATCTACTTAACACCAAATGTGTGATAAGAGACCTTGGGACCCAGGTGGACAGTAGTCTCTCCTTTGATAGTCACATTGCCGCAGTAGTCAGGAAGTTCTTCTACGTGGCACACCTCATCATAAAAGGGTTCTCATCCAGGAAAAAAGAGGTCATTGTTCCCCTCTACTCGACACTCATTAGACCCATTATAGAGTACAACGCCCCTTTTGGAATGTACCTCACAAGACATCCGCAGCAGCTGGAAAGGACACAGAAATACCTTACAAAGAGGATTACTGGCCTCAAACAAATGTCTTATACTGACCACCTCAAAAAACTCCAGCTTTACTCCATAGAATATCACCTACTCTGAGGTGATCTTTGCCTAACATATAAAGCTATGCCAAACCCAGAGCTGTTCGACATGCTACACCTAAAGAAATCCCAATCCCTCTGAGCTACACACTCTAGGGACCTAAACCTTGTCACCACAATAAACAGGGCATGCTGTAGGGATAGATTCCTGTCCCAGAGGCTTCCCATACTCTGGAACAGGCTACCCATCTATGTCAAGCAAAGTTCTTCATTAGCACTCTTCAAGAAAAATCTTGATGAGTGGATGGGAAATTGGAAATACACCCCAGGGATCACTTCTGTGTCTCTGCTCGGCAGTGGCACAGAAAAATAACCATCTTGGGTGGAGTAAGCCAGGGAACCTTGTTGGCTAGAATTACATAGGCCCTTCGGCTGATAGCCTAGTACCTACCAATGAACCTATGAACCTATATAATATATATATGTTTGTGTGTGTGTGTGTGTGTGTGTGTGTGTGTGTGTGTGTGTGTGTGTGTGTGTGTGTGTGTGTGTGTGTGTGTGTATGTGTGTGTGTGTGTGTGTGTGTGTGTGTGTGTGTGTGTGTGTGTGTGTGTGTGTGTGTGTGTGTGTTTGTCCTGTAATGTGTCTTGTAGCAGAATGAGTTTTGCATTGGTCAGTTTTTTTGTCCTTGTGTAATGTTTAACAAAAACATTACATTTTACCTATAATCTTCTTAGTTTTTACAGTGTATACTACAACTCTGAGTTTCTGTATTTGGCTATGAATGCATAACTACATTGTCCTGTTTACTAAATAGAAACATTTATGTATTATTATAATGACTACTTCATTGTGTCTGTGTTTATTTTTGAATCTGCTATGATGTGATGCAAAAAACTTGTGAATTCTGATATTATTATGGAGATTTTCTCTCCAAGTATGCTCTGTAAATAAGCGCCAGTCAGTAAGAACAACTATATTATGTAGAATGAAAAGGAAAGAAGGAAAGAAAGAAAACAAAAATGAAAGATAAAGGTGGGGAGGGAGGGAGAGAGACCGAGAAGCAGAGCCAGACTTGAAAGAACGAGAAAGATTGTGAAAAGTAGGAAAAGAGAGAAATGACACAGTCAGACTCCCCTAAACCCTTATAGTGGCATTTGAGTAATATTTATTTATTTTTTATTTAATTTACATTTGTTTACCAGGAAATTCTGACTGGACGCCAGTCCTTTTTCAGTGGATGCCCGGTGAGAAAAGCTCCACATCATGTACATGACAAATAGAGATACAACGTTGCAACAATAGTAAACAACATTACAGGTTGTTGGCATTAATACAATAACAAGATATTGATTATCAACAGTATATACAGGACATGTTGCAAGCTAAGATAGTTTCTTGTTTATAATATTAGTAACAAAGTTGTCAGACAAGATTTTAAGGTATGTAAAGACAACTAGCTAATTCTGACTGTGGTTAGTAGTGGTGGTAGTATAGTTGGGTTACGAGTCTATGTGGGGGAGTAAGGGTGGGGTGTTAGCATGTAGAAAACCAATAACTTTTCCTATGTTCAGCAAATGCAGTCATTTTTAATGGGCCAAAGCCACATAGTGAAAAGAAGGACATCTTGAGTTATTAGATTTCATCCTGCTTACTGATTGCTGCTCCTTTAAACCAGCTCTACATCACTGTCCTCTGGTTTCTTTTGCCATTTTGTGTGATTCTATATTTTAGGAAAAACACAGTAGCATGCTACTGACACATCCTTTCCTTTTCCCTGCCTTGCTACATTTGGCTTTCTATAACTTACTGAACATATTCCATCTTATGATACTGGACATCTCTTTTTCTGATTAATATGCTGGTTCATATAAGTAGTACATTAAGAAAGAACAGATATTTCTAGTAATTAAAGCAGCATCACACTGACCAGAGCTGTTTTTATCCAAAGACAAATATCTCTTCTGTATGTAATTTGTAAAGCATCTTGTGGCCTTTAAACCTTTATGCTGTATAGACTCCATATAAATAACATGTCATACTTCTTCTAAGAACTACCCCTCTCCTTGCACCGAAATCAATAGCAGTAATATGAATGTTCTTATTATTCCTTCCCCTATATGAATTATCGATAATTTGTTCTTAATATCTGAACTTTACTGTTTTATTTGCCCTCTTGATCTTTTGGGCATACAATATATAGTTTTAATTGGGTCTCTGAGTATAACTGTGTTATTATGTAATCGATATTTAGATGCCAAGAAATTCACATCAAGAGCAGAGTTGAATCTTGGCATACATATTGAGTTGACCTGTTAAAAAGACAAAGGGGCTAAGTGTTTTACCGGCTTTGAAAACCAGCAATGCACGTAGTGATTGATATTGTATAAAGAGAAAGTAAGGAAGGGGAAAAAAACAGGGACAGATTTTAAATACTGCCCTAATTTAAATAAGTTACTTATGTGGACAAAGGAAGAAAGATATTCAGAGACCATTGAAGTGAAGGAGCGTTCCTTTCCTTATACCCGACTATCAGACTGCTTAGGGAATGTTAATGCCGTTACAGCTGGGTCTCGTGCTACAGCAGCACATAACAGGCTTAATTGCTTAATTTCTTTTTTTTTATAATTTTGGATAGCAATCACAGTACTGTATGCTCTAAAGCAAAGTCCTGTAGGGCAGTTGATGCATTTTATGTGTTCTAGGCCACCACTTTTGGAACTCTGTAGAAGTTTTGTTATTCTTGACATCTTATGAATAAAAATAAGCTATCTCTGTATTTAATGGTGAAATTAATATGAATGAAGACCTGTTAAGGAAATTACAGAATTATTTCTTGTTTTATACTTGCAGTAATTTGCAGAGGACATATATGACAATTATTACACACACACATCCTTGATCATGGCTGACAGCAGAGATTATCAAGTTTGTTTAATAAGCTCTAGCTTATAAGTGTGGCCAGGGCATAACTATCTTTTTACATGTATACAGCAGTAAGCACTGGGTCAACAATTTGTTTCTGATGCTTGAGAATGTAGAGCAGGAATATGTGCCTTGCCATGACTGTTTGGTAAATGATTAAAAAAACTATGAACAGACATGTTTCTTCCCAATGTAATGAATTATACAAGTCACTTGATGGAAAATAATTACTTGTCATGCCCAAATAATGATACTGCACTTAAGTAAAACATTGATGTGCTTAGCAAATCACCAAATATTAACTTAAATGACAAACTGTAACACAACCAATGTCACTAGACATTTATCAGGTTAACTGATTTAAGCACATGAACTTGTATTGATGGCAGTTCACCTCCAAGTATTTCTTTTTGTATGTTTAAACACGGAGTATTTTTTTTTTAGAGGAATAATGCAAACGGATTATGAGACTAGATGAAACACTTTTATTTCAGAGTATAAGTTTGAGCAAGAAGTGTTAAAAATCAATAGTTGTACTTGCTTAGTGAAAAATGAAAGATAATTTTAAAGTGCCACATTTGATTAAAATGTTTACTGTAAGTCAGGTGTTAAGGAAAGCTGCAGAGTTTGGAAGGTTGTTAAAAATCCATCATGTTAGTAATAAGCAACACCACTGGTGACCTAGGCCGAAAAGCTATAATTACTGCTTTTAGTGATGTAAGTGTTCTTTTTCTCTCCTTCCATTAGGTGTAAAATGGTTGACAGCAGCTGCTTATTCTGAAGACTTCAAAACAAGTACTTCAAGACAGACGACTTGCGTTTCATGATGTAAAAAAATTGTGACATATTTCCAAAGGCCACAGTAAATCATGGACATTGAAAGAACAACTTGGACTGCCTCTCCAGACATAGTTCTGCATTGTAACTGATCCACATAAAAGGATTTACAAGTCACCCAGGAAGAAAATCCATTTAGAAGGGGGAAGTTGACTTACAATGAGAATTACGAGCACATCTTGTATCTGCCCAGTCCTAGTATGTCTCTGTTTTGTTCAGAGATGTTATGGAAGTATTGTTCATCATGGCCCTGTTAAAGTGACAAGGAACCAAACCAAACATATCGAAAAGGAAACAGAAGTGCACCACCGTCCCAAACGTGGATGGGTCTTTAACCAGTTCTTTGTTTTAGAAGAACATATAGGATCAGATCCACAGTATGTTGGGAAGGTAATCCTAAGTCTTTCTACTATTGTTGACACTTTGTTATAAGTAGTTACTATGTTTCTTTATATTTTAACATGTGCACTTATATAGCATACATAACTTCTGTCTGGTATACAACTAACTATCCCATTCTTACAAGCATCATATCACTTTACTATACAATGGTTTTGCACTTTGTAAATTAGTTTAAAATACCATTGGTCAGCATACAGGGTGGTAATTCTGAACCAAATATAATGATGAAATGATCACAGGTGACAGTACAGTATATTCTCAGTGCTGTAATTTTGTGATACTGTAGTAGGTGTCATTTTCCTTTCTGTGTGTTTCTGCATGTCATCATAGGTAGCTGAGATGTGCATAAAAGTCCTAAGTCTATGTTATCAAAGTGTAATATACAATGGGCTGTATTACTTTGTGTGTTTGTTTGTTTGTTTGTTTTTGTTGTCTTGATTTCCTAGGATACTTCCAAAGAGACTATAAGAAAACACATAATAATTAATAATGCACTTTCTTGCTTTGCTTAGAGTTTAGCAACTTACATACTTTATATGTCACATTAAATAATAGTTCTCTCTCCTAAATGTTAGTGTCTGTTTCATGTGTTAAGCTTGTTCACACTTCCCAATTCATACTGTGGAAATGGACTGTGAAACTTCATTCTAATCTCAAACTATCAGTGAAACATATCATTTAACTGAAGATGGGTATATCAGCACACATTTTAGCAAGTGATCTGCATTTTTGTCAGTTTGAATGATTTGCTTGAATTAATCAGAACATAAGACCAGTAATTGGTTTCCAGTTTAAAGTGTAAGCTTTTATGCTTCTTCTAGTGGGAAGGAATCAAACAGAAGCAGACCATTTATTTCAGTTATATTTGTTTTATCTGTCATTCTTTTACTAATTTTATTATGACATTAAAATTACTGGTCACATTCATCTTTCTGTCAAAAGTCAGAGCTGTCATATGGTTAGGATTGTGCTGTCTAACAAAAAGATAGATATCATATACGTTGTTTCACACAGTTAAGAAAATGACACAGGATGAACATGAATCATCTGTCAGTACAACAACAAAAAAAATCAGGACATTTTATGATACCATGTTAGCATGTAAGGAAACCAGAATCTTCTTATAAAATAGCAAACAGAAGCTGATCAGCATTTAGATGAATGGTGACTGACATCTATCATAATACATCTGAGTGCAAGAGACTTAAACGTTTCTTGAATATTCCGAGTGCAAAAGTGTCATAAAGTTACAAACTATGTCAAATATAATAGCAATCACACAGTGAAAAATGAAAATGTCTTTAAAAACAAATAGGAATATAGGAATTATAAGGCAACTGAACCTCAAGGCTATTTATGCCTTGCAAGTATCTGCCCTTAGGCCTTGCCTCCCATTTCAAGGAAGGTCAGGACAGTCATACCAAGGGTGAATTTATAAATACCCATCCGGCTGTGCAGCTCCTTTATAAAGTCACGTGCTGTGCCATACCACTTACCATGGTAAAGAATCATAAAGGGCAGCTGCTATGTGACAGTTTATTCTTCCAGTTTGTCTTATCTGTTGGAGTAGATTCAGATCACTGACTCTTATGTTAGCTGGACTGTTTGGCTTATGGAGAAACACCTGTTTTATTGGCCAAAGTACTTCACTAAATCACGAAATGGAGGCATAGTTAAAGGTAGTTGAGGATGAGTGTCTTTTTTCAAAATATTTAATGTCACTCACTATGAGTTTCACCACATTTGTATTTTTTGAGCATGCTGAGTGTTCTGGGACTTTTCCCCTTTTCTCTCCTGTGATGTGACCATTGAGTTGGTATATACAGTTTAAGGGGGGAAAGGGGTAAGAAGATTTTTTTGCGTGTGTTTTTATCTTGCTTCTGACTCCCTGATTTCAATACTTATTTTTCAGAAATGTGTGAGTCAAACATGAGTGCTTTAGTCGCTCATAGGTAAAGCAAAAATGGAAGTACGGGCTTAGCAGCACTACTTAAAAGTGATACAGTAAATACTAACAGGGTCACAAACATATTGGCAGAGATACAAAAATATTCTTTTAGCACATGAGACAGAAAGGCATAGAAAATGGATGATCGTTGCTGCTTGGGCTTTATTTTACTTTCTCTTTTCACTTACTACCTTTAAAGGAAAATAATTGACAGAAAGGAAAATAATTGAAAGAATCTGTATCATAAATCAGTAGTGGAAAAAATGCATAGTACAGTCATACCTGAGAAAATGTAGAGTGCATAACTATGGAAAAGAGGTGCAAATGTCTGGTTACCAATCTGCCTTAATACAGTTGAGGTACCCTGTATGTTTAGCTTGCCCTCAGTACACAGGATGTTGTTGTTGTGTCTTTTGGCTTATCCTAGTTAGGGGTGGCCACAGTGGAACTCCAGTCCGCTAATGTTTGGTAGTGTATTTTTACATGCTGAGTTACCAGCCCTGATGCACAACCTTCAACGAAGGCATGCCCATTCATGCATGCCTCCACACAGAAGATGCTCTAGCTGAGAATCGAACGGGACAACGTCTTGCTGTGAGGCGACAATGGTACCGCTGCACATATATCCACCTAATTTGTATTAGTACAGCTTCTTATTAGTATATTTAGTGGCTGGGGGTAAGGGTGGTGCAGCCCTTCCTCCTTGGCAATCCCTTCTGCAATGGTACAGCTAGTTATACCTGTATGAGGTATCCCCCTACTGAGAATTCCTGTAAGTAATTCCACAGTATTAAACATTAGCTTTTGTCATTGCTTTTGTGCATGGGGTAGGAAGCAACAACTTTGCCTGTGTTGTCACAGACATCATTATGAGAATGTGATTTTATACTGCTTATTTCCATGTGATAAAATCATAGCAATCATTGAGAAGTATACATAAAAAGTAGAACGCCATTACCAATAGTAGATACAAAGTCCTGCTGTAGCAGACTTTTATCATCTTGTAAATCATTTCACCCTGTAAAGCCTATAGTTCATTGAACTTCTTTTTTAAGAGTGCATTATGTGTCTTGTTTTATTCATCATTTGAGCAAGTCAAGGCAGCATCCAAAAATAATCCTTATACAAATCTCATTCTTTGGTCAAAATGAATAGAATACCATATTCAACAGTATTTCACGCTCATTTCATTTACACTTTCACTTAATTTTCAGCCAAACACAGACTTGTTGCTCCCCATCCATGCTTGTTTTGGGCAATTATGAAGCATTCTTCATGTTAAATTCACATACATTAATAAATGCATTTACAACATTCGGTGAAATACCCAGCAAACCTTAAACAAGGCAACCAGAGGGTGGTTTTATTGAATGCAGAAAAGTAAGGTCTCACACAGCTATTGCCTCAAACTTCTCCTCTAGAAATTAAACGTTTACCGCACAGTATACAGAATACTGTCGTTCCAGACCCCAGCACAACAGTGAAATATATTTTGGCAAAAAAAAATTACTAATTGTTTAGGTTTTAAGCTTTCAGCAATTACTAACAATGCATTGGGTCAATTACACTTCAGCACACATATCAGGCTCTGTTTCTAGTTGAACCTATATTTGTTGATTGAGATGCATGTTCTATCATTAATATGGACAATGAGCTGCTGGGTATTTTTACATGATATTGGAAGTGGAGGAATTCTGAATATGAGATAGACTAAGAAGGCACAGACTCACCTTATTAAATAAATAATTAACTGATGCATAGATGTTGCAAATGGAAAGTATCTTATGATTAGCAACTAAAACTTATGAGTAACAACTAAATTATTATTATTATTATTATTATTATTATTATTATTATTATTATTATTATTATTATTATCTAAATATTATGAGTAACAACTGGAATACTCACAAAAATAGCATACTAATAGGATATAAGGTATAAACAGCAGTCCTACATGGACCAACTCAAAACCCTGTCACTATACTTGGTATCCTACAGATTGTTAAGAGTTTACCTATGTCTGGAATACAAGATGTCTTCTGACCCATTACTGATGGATTCACTGCACATCAGCAAGTCAATTGCCAGTAGAAATATTTGGTATAGGGATCTAAATATCTTTTGCAACATCACTATAATGGTTTTGAGGGACAAGTTTATTTCACAAAGTATAGGTCAGCTCTGGAACAGACTCCCTATCTACATAAAACAAAGTTCATCCCTGGTCATATTCAAGCATTCAAGCGCAGCTTGGATTTATGGATGGGAGACATCAAATTTACCTAAGATCTGCCCCCTGTACTAATAGTGGACAGAGGCAGCACCAATAGACCTTATCCTGTGCAAGCATCCCCTCAAATTATCTCTGCTATGATCCCATTTATTCTCATTAGGGGCAATATATAATTATCAAACATGGGATGGGCATGGCCAATCTCTATCCAAATGAGATAGGTTAATTTGAGCACAAAAAGGAAAACTGGGTAGGCTTAAAATGCAAAGTCACACAAGGAATGCTGAGAACAAATCACTTTATAACGCAAAGCTTTTTGGTACATATGCATGTCTAAACTGCTCCTGTTGTTCGGACTTGATCAGATATGTGGAATCTAATAGTTATGTGCATACGATCACACACCATACATATACATTTTCTGTAAGAGCTACTTGTACCACTACCAATGTGGTGTACATGGCGTCATGTTCTGTATGTCCTGCATACTACATTGGTAAGACTACGCGTAGACTTAAGGACAGGATTATTGAACACAAGTCAGAAATCAGGAGGCAGTATACTCAGAATGCCTTGTATAAGCACATTGAGACGTGTGGGGACAGGCATACATTTAGATTTAGAGTTATTGATTTGGTGATTCCCTCACTCAGATGTGGTGATATTAATAATTTTCTTGAAACTAAAGAATATCAATGGATAGTACGTTTGGGAGCTGATAGTCCTCCTGGCCTTAACAGTACAGTAAGCATTAAACCTATTCTTGTTGGATTACAACGTAGGTTGAAATGATATTTTTATCAACCTGTGCACATGAGCATGTTTATACATTGATGTTAATAAGTGCATCTGTTGTGTACATGTATGTGTACACCTATGTTTTAATGTTTTTAGAGTTTGTATTAAACATATAGGTATATATGTATATTTTATATTTTTATAATTAAGCATATATATGTGCTAGATTTAGATTCATATTGCTTTGAAATTTGATCATATATATGCATATGTGTAGCTTCTTTTTAACAAATGTTTTCTTGCAGTATGTTTCTTTAAATAATTTTTTAAACTGCACATTTAAATAGGTCATGTGACTTTGGCTGCAGTCACATGACTACTAGGCCTGTATAAAAGCAGTTGCTTTGTGTATATGTATGTATTTAGTATTGAGAAAGGGTTCATACCCGAAAGCTTTGCGTTATAAAGTGATTTGTTCTCAGCATTCCTTGTGTGACTTTGGATCTTTTTGCAGTTTGTTTTGCTACCATTAGGCTTAAAATGCCCCACAAGGGCAGCTAGCTTACTACTCTCCTATGAACCTATGATAGATAGATTGATTAAAGATGAAGGTGCTGTGAAAGATAACATAACACAGGGCACTGAGTTGTTTACAGTCAGGAACAAGGATGAACAATGCTCCTTCTCAACTATTTGCTTTCTTAATAGAGAATGAAATATCTTTTAATTACAAGCAATGATATTTTGCCTGCTAGAAATAAGAAGGGCACTGTTGTGGGGAGTGGTTCTTGTGTTGAGAAAGCTAAATTAATTTACTTGCTTTATTTCTGACAACATGGTTATTGTTTCTTTTATGTGTTTGGTCTGGTTTATGTGTACTCTTTCACAGAGCCTGGAATAACTAGTCTTCCAAAAACTGCACTGTTAATTGTTGCACTTCATCTGTTCATAGGTGATTACTAGGCTAATGGCTTAAGATCCCTTCCAAGCCTAGCCAATATATCCCACTTTTACCCAATATATGGCCGCTAGTGGCAGGAGGATAGCATGGATCTGTGCCTATGCCTTGAGTATCTTACAGATTGCTCTGGGACATAAGGGACCAGATACTACTCCAGGTGTGAACTTGTGATTCACTATCCATTGATCCAAATTGAATTTGAAGATGGCCAGGGAAGAACTCTGCTTAATTGGAATTGGAAGCCTGTTACCAAGAAGGGGCAATCTCTGAGACACATATCTGTCTCTACAGCATGTTTTGTTTGAGTTGCTGACTTAAGTTTAGATTCCTAAATCCTATTCCTAAATTGTACTGTTTGACTTATGGATTTGCAGCAGCTCAATCAGGGCTGGATTTGTAAGTGCCTTTGTAGGTCAGGCATTGATCACCCCTTAATAGTTGGCAGAAAACAGAGTAAATGCATGGTACTTCTAGTCTATCCACATAGCACATGCTGTTTACACCCTGCATTTTTTTGTGAGGAACCTCTGAGGTTATTCCAGCTGCTGTGTAAGTGCCTAGTCAAGTACATGCCAAATGATGCATTGTACTCAATTATTGGCCTAATGAGGGCTGAGTGCAGTGGGAATATGATTTCCTTGGATCTGGATGCCATAATTTTACTGATACAATAAGTTGTGCCACAAAGAAGGACTTCCTCACTACTGTTGAAACATGGAGGTCAAAGCTCAGGTTACTATCTGTGAACCTACATCTCTCACCTCTGAGTCCATTCTAAGGGGGTGTGCTATTGATGTTGCAATTTGCAGGGGTATTTGACTTCCCAAAGGGTATGATGATGTTTAGTTTTAGGACATGGTTCTGACACCAATCATTTGTCTCGACTGGACCCTTCTGATATCTATATCATTGTGGGATGCAGTGATTGCCCGCAGCATGCAGTCGTCAGAAAACATTGTCATCCAGAGGCCTTCCACATTAGCCTTGACTTCAGAGAAGAATATTCCAAACAGGAGTGGTCCTAACACTGAGCCCTGTGTCAAACCACTAGTAACTGGCCTCTTGCTGGATCTGGATTCACTCACTTTAACCATATGTGTTCAGTCCATGAGCCAACTGCCTATCCAACTGGTGTTATAGGGATTTATGCCTGTTTTTTTTTAGTTTTATTTATAATACCTGAGTGGGGAATTGTGTGAAATGCCTTGACGAAGTTGATATAGGCAGTATGTGCTATGTTCCCCTCATCCATGGCCTTAGTGACTTTCTCAAATAAATCCACCAGATTCATTAGACATAAACTGCCCTTGACAAAGCCAGATTCGGTTAGGTCCAGTGCTTGGAGGTTTCCTTTGTCATTATTTATCAGGTACATGATTATTCTTTCCATGGCCTTAAATATAAGACTAAACAAACTTGTGGGGCTGTAATTTCCCACGTCAGTAGATGGTCCCCTATTATGCAGAGGGATGACTGTTGCTGTCCTTCACTCTTTTGGGACAAAGCCAGTCCAAAGGCTGTGGTTAAACAGAGATCCTATTGGCACTGATAAGTCATGATTTACACTGTTTAAGAGGCGATCTGGTATATTGTCAGGCCCCACTGAAGCCATGTTTTTACCTTTGGAGAGTGCAGTGGTAACCTGTTCTTTGGTGATAAGCTGGCATGCAGTGGTGGAGAATATGTTTTGGGGGACAATTGGGGGTGATGGGGAGGTGAAATTTGAGCTGAATTTGTCAGTCACAGATTTGATTTATCTTCTGGCAGTGTATAGGTAATGACATCTATAACTAATTCCACACATTAATGGGTATTTCCCTTAAGAATGTGGACATAACTGAAAAATGTTTTATGGTTATCCTTAGCTTTGGAGGCTATCTGTACCTTAATGTCTGCTTTCAGAGACTTGAATATTTCCCTGATTTGCTTGTTTAGACTAATGAGAGGGACTTTCTGCTCTGTTGTGCCCATTCTCTCTAACTTCTCAACGGGATTTTCTTTCTATTATTGTACAACCTATTGATACCAGGGGTTTACCAGTGTAGTGTGTTCTGTGATTTGACCTGAATTTATTTTTGTCTGGTACTGTCATTTCTATGCACTTGTTGATATGATCGTTCAGGGCTTTTGTGTATGCTTCTGCATATGTTTCTGTGTTTTCTGGTCTTGGGGAAGCTTGGAAAATAGCAATGCTGTCACTTAATGGAGGTAATTTACCTTACAGAAGTTCTTAAAATTTGGGGGGGTTATGTGGGGGGGCTAGTTTTATCTTTATATCAATGGAGACCGTTTGTGATCTGATCTTACCAGTGAGGACATCACATTAGTGAGGGGTGCAGCACTCTCTTATATTTGTGAGTACCAGACCTAGGATTTTTTCCTTAGTGGGAGTGTAGACTAGCTGCTCCAGGCCACTTGAGTTTACTTGCAGGGACTTTACCTGAAAATCAGCATTGTTTTTCTCCTAGGGGCATAATGATGTGGGATTTCAGTATATATAACTTTTCTCTGTCATTTTGCTGGCCAGAAGATTAGGAATTTATTTACCAATAAAAACAGTTAGTAATGGATTGTCTTTGTTTTGTATAGTTACATAAAGTAATAATACATTATTTTGGATGTCTTGATTAAGCATTTCCCCATATGACCCCTTTTATCACTTCAGCTTTTTTTGGTATTAGGTAAATATTATGTCTGGTACAGCTGAATGCTGTTAAATATCTTGCTAATGCCTATATGACTTATACTAAATGCTGGCCCAGTGAGACAAAACCAAAGTGTCAGCCTACCCATTTAGCAATTTGAGTTCTGCTAGTTACTCAGAGATGTCACGACTAGCCAAATGAGGGGGAATAAGCAGCTTGAAAAGGCCCACCTTCTTCAGGAGGAAGGTAAGCAAACATCCTGCTTCATGCTGACTCCTAATGAGGATAGAGTGCTGTTAGATTCTGAGGCATATGCTTTCATCTGCTATGTATGGAAGGAAGCATACATGTCTGTACCCTACATGAGCCCATTAGATGTAATACGCTGGAGTCCTGTATGACAAGAAGAAAGAATTAAAAAAAAAAAAAAAAAGTCACATTACAAAAATGATGTGAAGAATAGAAAAAAAAAACATTCCAATTTAATCCTGATTCATAGACATTTTCTACATAGCTGCTAAAGGCCAGTGTGGGAATCTGAAGCTGCACAATATGAGCAGTAGTAATTTAGTACTTACACATGAATGTCAAACTGTGCTTCAGTACATGTACCCTTTCTCAGCCATAGTACTGTAATTAGAAGCACTGGAATTGAGCATTTGCATCTCACCACACAGCTATCATCGTAGATAACATATCAGAGCAACGTGAACAAGAAGAGTCAGCCAATACAACGGCAGTGTCCCTGGATCCTGATATACCTCCTTAGTGAACGCTGAGAACATATTCAGTATAGCTGTGGAATTCTGAGCTGTTCAGCCAGATAACAGGTGTAACAAACTGTCATTCCAATCCGCAATGCCTTATGGCACTATTTGCTACAAAGCTCACTGCCGCTGTGAAATGTAATATATGAATATTGTTTATAACAGGAATAGGTAAACTCCCGCACCAGTGCTGAGGAGTGCCACTGAAGCACATTGTGTTTGGCACTACACTGGGAAGCAGCAGAGGGAGTATTTTGATCAGTGACATTGTAACCATACCATTATTGTTGCTGCATTTTTATCATCATCATCATCATCATCATCATCATCATCTTCATCATCATCATCTTCTTAATCATCATCATCATCTTCATCATCATCATCATTATCATCATCACTATTACTTTTCTGATAAAATTTTCTTTTTTTGAATCTGAGAATATTTAGTGACTATAATAAATAACATATATGCTCCTTTTGTGTAAAATGTATCTGTTTATTGGAGCATCCCATAAGTCTCCACCACAGTTCTTCGGCTGGACACTTGAACACATCGCAAGAGTAGAAGTCACAGTTTTTGACATTCTGCTCCTTGGCTATCTCTGATCTGTGAGGTGGCTAAAATAACACAGTCATTATTATCACTATAAGAATGGGGAGGAAAGGGGGCAGTAGAAACAGGCGAAAGAGGAAAAGGCAAATACAAAGAAACAGATATGTAGTTCTTCAGGGTGGGAATGAATGGTACACTTTGGGTGGAGAATGACAGAACCCGTAAAGAAACAATGTATGTACGATACGATGTGGTGTGTAAGGGAAACTCAGTATTGAAAGAAGGTGTAGGATAAAATGGGTGGCAAACAAACGAACACAAAACTTAAGAGACAAACTGAGGTGGGTTTGCAAACATAAGGATCGGTGTCAAAGGTTGCACACATACATGCATACATACAGAGGGTAGACAAATTATGATGTAAAGGATGGAACACGTATACCATATATAGCAGTTCACATTAGGAAAGAGGTCACAGCAGACACTGGCTGCAGTTGTGGCATCAGGGTAACACACATGGTAGTTTATAAAGAACTATTACCATCTGATGACTCCACGTAGATACTGTTGCCTGATGTTGGGCCATCATTTGGTCTAAGGCTCAAGGTTCCTGTTCCTGTTAATTGTATGTTCACTGCAGGATGACCACTGTGTGTTCATTTCATTGGTCAACCTGATGGCCCACTACATCCACTACCATCTCAGTCTTAAACATCTGCTGCAGCAGTGGTTGCAGTAAAGGAGGCTAAACATGTATGCCCATCTGAGTGGAGTCCTCACCCACCCCTATTGAGTCTCCCACATTCCCATCTTCTGACCAAAACAGGGTTGCAAAACAGGGAGGCAGTAATGAAATTGCGTGGGCCTCATGGTCATCAATGGAATCTGGAGAGTGCAAATACAGTGGGTAAAGTGCCTTAAGTGTGACTTATTATTAAAACATCTTAAACTCCAGGGCAGAATTTTAGCAAAGCTACAGCAACACTACACTTTCTTTCTTGTAGCCAACCTGGTACTTTAGCCTCATATGACAAATTAGTCTTTAGAAATGTATCTTCTGGCATACAGAAGGATAAAAGTGTACACATTATAAGTACCCGCTGGAGGATTATGCAGTTAGCTTGAATGAATGAACGAATGAATAAATAAATTAATAAATAAATCATTCTGTACTCTGTTTACACATTAGCTGCTCACTCTTTTTGTCTTCATGAAAGCAGTCTCATAGTCATCTGTGAGATACCTGCATTGTTTTCCATACCACAAGGCTGTCAATGACGTCAGTAAAAATAAGGCCTCACATCACTCCAGCCACCTTGAAGGGTCCTTTATAATGATGCAAAAGCTGCTGCTGCCTGAAGTGGTTGTAAAGGTGACAAAGAAATATATTTACCTCCTGAAGGTGCTATGAGCCACCTCCACCTTGCAAAGTGCCAAAATTGAAATAGCATAGCAAAATGACAGAACTGAGTTTCCAGTGTAGAAAAAGCATCCACTGTGCAACAGTGCAGTACATCTCGGCACACCAACCTCTTGTACCAGTCCTTGAAAGTTGAAAAAGTGCAATTGCATAAGTAAAACGTACCATACCAGTCCCTGTTCAAAGAATCACTGCTGCAGTAGCCTTAGCTATATGGGTTAAATCCTGCAAATATATATTAGCTGGCCAGTTTATAAAGCTTTGGAGCATGTTCCATGCATCCAAACTATCTGGCAGGCCAAGTTAACTAAAAGACAGGTTTGGGCGCAAGGCTCTTCATAGCTTTCCTGCCAACAGAAAGAAGAAGGCTTAGCCCTGACCCTGGCATGAGAAACACACCAAAACACAAGGGAAGTGGAGGGAGGGAGCAGCTACCACAGCAAATATTATTTGAATATCTACTTTAATGTTAAGTTTCACTTATACAACTGTACTGTATTCATTATATTGACCACAGCAGCAGGAAGCCTTAGTTATATAGGGAGATTACTTTAACTACAATGGGAGGTGGAAGAAGAAGAGTCCCAGGGCCTCTGGAGAATGTTTCTAGCAAAGCTTGATTGGTACCTAGAGAAGGAATTGAGCTTATAGTCCCATGTAAAAGTATGTAGTTTAGCTGAAAGTAAACTAAAATACCATTTTAGGCATAAAAGTATTAGTTCTCACAGAAACCCTGTCCCAATGGAAAAGGAGATAGGTGTGACTAAGCATAAGAGCTTGCAACTTAAGACACCCTTCTGGCAGAGGACAGAGCAATCAGAAAAACTATTTTCCATGATAAGAACTTCAAGTCAGCCAGATTAGCTGGTTCAAATGGAGCAAGTATTAGCTCCTCTAATACATAATTAAGATCCTAAGGAGGGGCAAATCCCAAGAAGGGGAAATCAATTTTCTTTAAGGTGTTTATGTAAAACCCCTTTCAAGAACATTTTGACATGAGGCTGCACTAAAAGAGGAAGAATACATGCTAAAATGGTCAAATGAACACTGATAGAGAAATAAGAAAGGCCTTAGGATATTAACTCACACAGATATCATAGAACCAGACAAAAAAACAGCCCAGAATGGATGTTGGTTACATTGTCAGCACTAACCAGAAAACCTTTTGCATGTCCAAGTATATAAATTTTTAGTTGCAGGTTTCTTGCCTCCATTAGTACCTCCTGCACATCTTCAGTAAACAGGTGACTAAAAGTAGTCAAGACTCTATCATCCAGGCACTCAACTGAAGTTGATTGATGTTGGGGTGCATAAAATTGATCTATGTCAGATGATCAAGTTTTCAGAAACTCAAAATTCATACTGACGAGACAATATAATTGAGTTTCCGAAAACTCGGACATAAAAAAAAAAAACCACACAAAAATCTATTTTTTTTACTTTTACACCCCCTCCACCTGCAAATTATATATACCATCTCCGAGATCGCACTACAATGAAGAAAAGGGTAAATCTCCCGATCCTCACTCTACCACAATCTCCATTCAAAAGCTTTGAGTTTTCAAAAACTCAATCAAATGGTCTTGACCATATGAATTTTGAGCTTCTGAAAATTTGATCAGCTGATAGGGATCCATATAAACCACCATTTTCTTGTGTAAGTAGATCCAGCCAGTGAGGAAACTTGTGGCAATTGTCCCTTTACAGTTCCCAGAGAATGAAGAAACACTGTTGCCTGGACCAGAAGGGAGTTAGCACAATGATCTTGGGAGATTCCTTATGAATCTTCAAAAATACCCTGGATATTACTGGAGATGATAGAAAAGCATGCAGTTGCATGTCTGTCCAAGAAAAAGAAGAAAAGCATCTGTCTTCAAGGAATTCTTACATGGTGTCTTGGAACAGAATCTTGCCAGTTGATTGTTTGGAGAGGAGGCATATAGTTATACTCCCCACAGAGAGATCAAATCTTGGAAGACCCCCTTATCTAGTTTCCATTTGTGTCTGCCCATCGTCTTGCTCAGCTTGTCTGCTACACAGTTTTGCTCTGATAGAACATATAATTCCTGCAGAGTGAGATTGTGCTGTGAAGCTGTATCCAAATCTAACATATCTAGTCAGCAAAGGGGGAATGACGTGGTCTCCCCTTGTTTGCTAATGTACCACATGATTGCGGTATTGTCTGTAACCACTCGAAGGGGTCCTGTGGACTAAAGGTGGTTCACAGAGTTAAGTATCTTGATCATGACAAGCATTTCCTTGTTATTTATGTGCTTGCATCTGTCTTTGGAGTCCCACACCCCCCTCTGCACTTGTATCTTTCCTGAAACATCTCCACAAACAAAGTCTGAAGAGTATATGGTGTCTGACTTCTTTGGAGCAGGGAGTGATATGGAGAGACCTGGATTTTAGTCTATCTGTTGTCTTCATCAGAAGTTCTCTCTTCTTACAAACCCTAACACTGGGATTTGAAAATATAAAGGGTGTTGATGCCAAGACCAAAGACATTTCAGATAAAACTGGATCTTACTCATGTGGATTCTTGCCTGCAGTATCATAAGAATCATAAATAACATGAGACACAAAATCCTAAAATATTCCCTCACAGTGACTGAAGTTGAGTGGAAAATCATATATATTGATTTTGATAAAGACATAATTTTTTCCTGTTGAAGAAAAGCTCTTTGAACTGAGGCATCTAGTTTACATCCTATGAACGTAATTCTGTGTGAAAGAGTCAATAAATAATTTTGAATGTTCTCTTAGAAACCCAGCTTGAGTAAAGGATCCCTCACCCAAGAGAGAGAGAGAGATTGATACATTTAAAAAAATCTGCAAAGATAAGCAAGTCATCTAAAATTGAAAAGTGTTGATACCCTGTAGCTGGCAATGAGCTATAATTAGAGTTAGACGCTTTTACTTACTTGGTGCAGTGTATAGCCAAAAGGATAAGTTAAATAACTAATAATGTGGTCCAGACAAGCAAAACCTTAAGAAACATCTGAAGTCTGGATGAATAGGGATATGATGATGAGCATCTTTTAAGTCTAGTGTTTCCAGGTAATTTGAAAGTATAAGAAGTAACAGGCTGTGAAGTGATATCATCTGAATTTGAGCACTACTGAAACAGGATTACAAGAGGAAGACCCAGGACTGGTCTGCAAGAATTGTATTTCTTTGTCACTAATAACATCCTTGAAAAAAGTCCTTCCCCACCTGGAAATGAGGAACTAGTTCTATGAGTCCTTAGGGCAGCATTTGATGAAGAACCAGTGGAAACAAGAGTCTGATTTGTGGGATAAAGGATGACCCCCTGGAAAGGAAAAATTTCCTCCCACTGCCATTTCTAACTTTGAAGAATTAACCCATTTTTTGCAAAATGTTGCCAAAGAGAAAAATGGAGAATCAGACTTTCTGCCAAAAAAAGGGACCAGGTTGGGAGGTGTTCACAAAGTCTCTTAAACAGTCAATCAAACTTTTTGGAATATCCTTGGTTTTGGGAGATTTGAGACTTCTTTTGCAACCTCCTTGCCATTTCTACTTAAATGTCTATTTACCTGTATTTTATAGTGTCTGTCTATACTGTTTTTTGCTAAAATTGGATGAGGAGATAGGAAATCCATTGAAACATTTGGAAAAGGAGGACTGAAAAATGCTCTCAATCAGCTTGTCCATTTCATCATGCTTTTTGATCATCTCTGCAGCAGAGGGGCCAAACACTAATTCCCTATGAAAGAGAGAATTTAAAATCTCATTTTGACTTCATCTGGAAGGTTCTGAGAATAAAGCCATGCAAACCTCCTCAACACACAGTGGTTATAGTCCTGGAAGAAGTATCAACTGAGTCCTACAAACAGTGGAAACAATGAGTAATGACCTGTGCAATAGTAAAAATAAATTATTAAAAGCAGATTTTTCCTCACAAGAAGAAACTGCAGATAAAAGATTCTTCATACTTTCACAATTTGTCAAAACAAATTACAACATATGAGCCTGACAGTTTAAAATTCTGAAAATCAAAGTTGCAGAGGTATACACTTTTTTCCATACCTATGAATAATTTTCCCATCCTTATTAGAAAGAGTAGGGCTAGAATTAACTAAGTTCATAGCAGCGATGGGATATGCTAAAGCTATAGCTGCTAGTTCGGGTTTGGGAACAGTGTATAAAAATTTAAAAGACTGAAGAACTTTATACATCTTTTCTGCATTTTTAGGGCCAGCTGGCTGAATATAGGGAAAATCGCAGGCAGTAACACACACGCCATTTAAAGCAGACACAACAGGAGGAATGGGCATAATTTCTAGAAAATCCTTCCATGTCAACTCATAGTATTTTCTGATGGACTGAAAAATCTTGGTGTTCTCTCACTGAAAACACTGCTACATTGTAGCAATAGTCTCAGAGAAAGAGAAACTCCCACAGGAAGAATCAGAAATCTGAGAAAACCTTGTATGTATCACTGCATCTTCCTGTTCATACTCAGTCTTGAATCTCTTCAGGAAAAGAGGACCCACTCTTTCTTTTACCACAAGACTCAATAGCATGAAATTAAACCCTGAGCCAGACCAAGTAAACTACTCCTATCAAAAGAACATTGATGAGGAAGAGACACATACTTGGTGTTCTATTCCTTCTCGATAGGAAAAATGGGGTCAGCCACATAGTAATGCAGTTGTGTTTGCCATTATATATGCTTTATTATGAAATTGTTTAGTACTTTGTATGTAGCATGATCCTGAATTATTAATGCAAATATGAACAAGCAATATTTAACCCCGAGAGGAGTCAGTATGATATAACTGCAGAAACACTTGGAGGCATCACTTGGCTTTATTGAGTTAACATAATGGTTTATTGTGCCTAATATATTTTCTTCTTTGTTTTAGTGAATATAGCACCAGTTAATATATAGATTACTAGATAGCTCTACCACCTCCAAAAGACCTTTTGGTAACATCACACCCCAGGGTTTAGTCTTCAGACCTCTCTTCATTGGCATTTACTTCTTGTAGGTAAAAGCTAATGTTAAGGGTTTATGGTTGACCAAGTTTGCAGATGACAAATAAACTTGATACCATCTTAACTTTGCAGAAGACCCCAAGATCCCTTATCAGGGACACTCTCAAACAAGTAACTGCTGTCAAAATCATGGCCTAAAACTAAACGGCCAGATATGTATAATAGTATGCTTTGACAAGCATGCCTTCCTGTGTAACCTTCACATCGACAACACACCCATGAAAATTGATCCTGTATTTAGAAACCTGGCAACCTAAGTAGACAATGAACTATCCTTTCATCACAATGTGTCCATGCTGTAAGAAAGTCTTTCTTCATCCTGCAGATTATTAGCAACAGTGTGGTGTCCACTTCTGAGGATGTGGTTATTCTACTGTATATGGCAGTTATTAATCTGATCACTGAGTATAAGTCTCCCTTTTTATATGTTCCTCTCCAAACACTGGAATCAAACTGAATACCCACAACACTTTCTCACTAAGAAAGTCAAGTGACTAAACCATAAAACCTACACTGCCCACCTCAAAGACCTGTCCCTCTTTACATTATTATGCAGGGTAGTGAGGGGTGATCTCTGCCTCACAAAGCTTCAACTTATCCCATCATTTCAGACTTACAAGTCAGATTATGGTATAAACACATGCGCAAGATGTTGATCTCTTTTGAAAAAATAAAACTTGTTGAAGGGATAGATATGTATCACAGAGAGTACAACGTCTCTAGAATCATCTTCCTCTCCACATAAAGCAAAGTGCACCTCTTTCTTCTGTTCATGTGCAATGCAGATGAATGATTGTGAAACCACAAATACACACTAGTTTAACACCTTTGTTCCTTATGGATAGGCATAACATACATGCCTGGGCACTGAGCTATTAAACTTAAAATACAAGGGCTCTAGGTTAAAACAAGGGCTATAAACATATTAGGAATGTATGGCTGGATTCCAGTGATCATCATGGTTCAATAACCTAGTAAGTACCTATGAACTTATACTGTTTGGAGTGGTGCTTGCCATACCATATTAGCAGATTATTTTAAGTTAAGGAGAGAAGTTACCAATCATGAAGTATATATTCCTACAGATTTGTCGACAGTTACTGAGAATGATGCTGATTCATAAAGGCAGATACTTACCTTAGGCAGTACTTATACATTATACAACAGTACCGTGTGATACTTCTCAACAGAGGATTGCTTCTAGATTAGAATATGGCATGATAGAGCTGTCTTCTGTTAAGGAGCATTATGTGGCAAAAAAGCAGACTGTATAAGTCCTATCAAAGTTAAATCTCTGCCTTTATGGAAGAAAAGCATTCTCAGTTCCTGTACGCGAGGCAATTTTTTTTTCTTTTTTGTATTCTTTGCCTCAGACTGCAGAGCTGCTAACAGATTTAATACAAGACAATGGTTTAAACAATAAGCCATAATTAGACTAAACAGTCAGGTTTTTCCAACATTTCCTCTACCCATTGTGGAGAGGATAGGCAGAAGGAACAAGTCGCTCAAGAAGTCGGAGCAGGGCCAAGCAAAAGGGCCAGAACGAGATAGAGAGCAACCAGATGATAGACAGCAACTGGACGATCGAGAAGATGTGGGGTCATTAAGTGACAACTTGATTTGGAATATATCTGGTAGGGCTTTAACAAACTGTGAGAGATCACTTTTGCAAAAGGGACTTTTGTTTATACCAGCACAATGCGCCAGTAGTGCTCAGACAATAATTGACTTAAAGATGTCTGTTAGAAATGTTGGACTCAAACTATTGTTTGGTATTATGAATGAGGTAAAATCCTTTAATAGACCCAGTACTTTTATCCGTAATGGACATCCACTATTAGAAGCCTTTGAGAAGTCATGCATTAGAGATGTGTATCAGTATGTTAACCAACAGCAACAAGGTAAACAACTTTTTACTAATTTGACAAAAAATGAAATGCATGCATTAGGTAATATGATGAAGGATGCTGAGACTGGGATCAGGCCCACTAATAAAGGTGGACCAATAGTGATGATGCACAGAAGCTTTTACTTTGAGACTATGAAAAATATGGTAAGGGACAGGAATACTCCCAATGTGATAACTGTTGTTGATGCACAAGTGATACATGGATGTATAGTTGATATGTTAGAATGCCTTCTAGGCAGAAGCATTGATATGGAATTATATCATTTTTTAAAAATAGATTTTCTTCTGATGCAATGTATTCATATTTTACAAGAAATTCACAAGCATGTGAATAAACCACCCTTTAGGCCAATAGCGGCAGTTAGACAATGGTTCACTGAACCACGTCGGTATTCATTGAATGACACATTAGACCTGTTTTAAATAATAATATTTATATATTAAAATACACAAGACATTTTTTTTGAATGACCTATATCAGTTTAGTAAAAGGTGTGATTTGTCGAATTACTTAAATCACTGTTTACTACTATCCCCAATGAGTATGGCTTGTCTGCCTTTAAAAGGTACTTAGTTAAATATGGTGAATATGTAAGGAAGAGAGTGGACCTTATATGCCTTTTTATGGAAACTAGTTTAGAAAATAATGTTTTTATGTTTGATGACTGCTGATATTTACAAAAGGATGACATGGCTATGGGAATTTCTTGTGCTAATAGCTATGCCAATGCAGTTATGGCAGATTGGGAAGAGAAAAAAATACTGAATAATGAAAGTTACAAGAAAAATATTTTGTTTTATAGGAGATTTGTCGATGGCCACTATTTTTGTCTGGGAGGGCAACGATGAAGAACTACTGGCCCTTTATGGACATATGCATAGTTGTAGTAACTTTTTTACGTTTAGTATAGAGACGTCTACAAAAGAGATTTGTTTTTCAGATGTAAAAGTTAAGAAAGGTATGGGCAGGACATCTACAGAAATGTATAGGAAACCATGTCATAAAAATTCATACTTGCATAGAAATAGTTGAATAGAAGGTATGTGTTTAAGAATATTATAAAGGGCCAAGAAATGAGTTATCTAGACTAACAGTGGCAGATAAAAATGTTAACAGGGAACTTGATTCGTTTCGTAAGGATTTAATGGTTAGGGGATATAGTAAAAGGGCAATAGATGAAAATTTGAAAGATATATTTAAGATGAGAGGTGCTGAAGCTAAACCATATTTTTTCAGAACCAGTTAGGCAGTACAACAAGGGTTGGAAAGAGATTATGGTACTCATCTTCTTTTAAATTTTACCAGTGATTCAAGAAATGTCATGGAAATTATAAAGAAACATTGGCAGGTGCTATTAATAACAAAACTATCAGAGAAATAGTAGGTGAATACCCTAAAGTTAAATATAAAAGCTGTAAATCGCTTAAAAGGAAGTTATGTTATCCAAAAAATACTTTGGAAATAGCGATGGTTAAGCATAATGAGCATGTATTTAGTACATGTCCCCATGGACGCTTCAGTTATTGTAGCTTTATACAAACAGGAGGAGTGTTTATACATCCGGACACAGGGAGGTGATATTTCTTTATGCTAATAGCAGATTGTGGTAGCAGACACATAGTGTATGTAGCATGCTGTAAAATGTGCAGTAAGTTTTATGTAGGAGAAGCAGATAGAGAACTGTGCAATAGAATACATGAACATGTTTATAATATTAGGATTGGAACACTAACTAATGCTTTAGCTAAGCATGTAAGAGATACTATACTGATGAATCACACTGCTTTAAGTTCATGGTAGTAAATAAAACAAAAATCGCTATGAGACAAGGGGACATAAGGAATAAAATGGAGATTAATCAATCAGAATGGATTATTAAATTACAAGCAATGGAAGGGAGTGGTCTCGATGATAGTATTACTATCAAACCTCATCTGAAAGTTACAAGGCACCAGTAAGGTTCAGATTTTTTATGAACTAAATGTAAACAATGCTTGTTGCTATGCATTTACTGCAAACTGAAAGACAATAATGTTCTGATATGTGTTTCGTGAAAGGTTAGTTTTCAGATCCAAGTTTGAATTAAATGAGTTGGATTGGTTTGGTTTTAATAAGCTAAGTATAAAGCAAGTGTTTTAGAATTGTTAAATTGGTCTGATGAATCAACAAGGAGAGTTGTGAAAGCAGTTACAATTTTTATTATTTTTATATAAAATAAAAATGTATGTTTTAATTGCTTTTACTGTTGGTTTTACTGCTGAATGAAAAGTACATGTTTAGCCATGAGTTGACTCTGTTTGCTGTTGAATTGTTTATATACAAGTTTTGGACCAGAGCATTTACTGCATTGGTTGTAGCAGTTTGTTTCATCATTAGACTGTACTACAATTTCACATTTGCAGCATTTCTGCTAAGGAATAAAAATTGTCCCATTCCCCTTCAGTAAATACATCACACTGAATGACATTTGACGACCTTTATTAAACTTCCATAAGCATAATTTTGTTAAGCAATATTTATTAATTACAGCCGACACATGGTATAGTTGAGCATAACATCCATGTAACGTTAACTAGGATAGCGTCACCCCACTCATCCTGACCAGTAATCAGCATTCATACCTCCACTCGCTTAATTATGAAGCAGCATACCACCACTAACTTAATTTACCATTTATTGAATTACACATCTAACCAAATAAGCAGCTTACCTCCGCTCACTTATTTTACTTATCAAGCAGAGTCCAACCACTCACTTTCCTTTCCAAACTCATTGAATTGAACAACCAACACCAGAGGGGGGACAGAAGAGGTCAAGCCTGCCCTTCTTCTCCACCCTACCCAAACTGAAAATAACCACAATCCCCACTATTCTACCAGGAGAAAGGGGAGGGAGGGTGGGTAGCAAGTTTACACCAAAATGTGATTCCTTCCCCAGTTACACTTACCTAAACACTTTAAGCTCTTCCCTACTCTTACCTCATTTCCTCCTAATCACAGTCAATACTCTATCCACTAAGTTTACTACAAGCCACAATTCACATATGGAGATGCAGCTGTTTAACCACATAAACACCATTACCCACAATGTTTAAATCCAATGACATCTGTGGTTTTGCAGCTGTCAAACTAAGTCCCCCCCATTAACTCGCATAGTGTACAAAATGCACATGAAACATTTTCAGCACCATTTAGAACAAACAAAAAACAAGAAGCTTTTTACAAACCCTATGTAGGGTTAGGTCCTAAACAATATAGAACAGAGATCTATGCAAACATTTTCCTATGTAGGGTAGCAGAAAAAGGAAAGTAGGAAGACAGCCTACTGGGAATGGAGTTTTGATTCAAACAGATTGAGACATTATTCTTTAACACAGCTTAGAGTTCTGACAAAATCAAATATCCACAACTTCTCCTAGACCTAGCTCTGTAGGAGGAATTACCACCTCTGTAACCAATGTAATGTATACTTGCTGTGAAGATGTTATAAACCAATCCAATTCAGCATGAAAATGTGCAAAATACCACAAGCAATGTTAACAGATGATAATGTAGAACCAAACACAGCTACTCGAATTAGAACTGCATATCCAGACCCCAACCGCTATCTTAGGAACACAAGTATACCACCAAAAGCAATAAACAAGTGACTACAAGCATTTGCAAGCAAATCTTGTCAAACCGTGTTCCACACATGCTTCAATACAATAACATTATAGTTACAGTTTTACAACTCTTACTGAGTGGTACAACTGTCTTAGGAATTCTGGTTCACCCTAGACCCTATGATTTCATATGCTGTAAATTGCAGTCCTCCATTCCCATTCTTGGGTCTGAGTAACAAGAAGCTGTAAAATGAATTAAAAGTGCTGGAGATTAAGTGATTTGTACTGCTTCCACTAGAAATGCTAAGCCAGAAAACCTCCCTGTAGAATTGGTCCTCAAATGTCTTGCTTCACAAAGACTGAATTTTGTAGTCAAATCATAAACATGCACACAACCACTACTAAATACTGCAGCACTGCCAGTAATGAATCACACTCCTGCTGCCCATGTGGGAAGCCAACCCAACAGCCGTGAACTGTGCCATTACAATTAAAACCAGTCCAAACACTCCTAGAACACTAAAGGGTAGACAGAGATATAATACAGCAAATCACCGAGCTGCACCGGCCTCAACTCAGACCTAGAACCAACAGAGGTGAACCCATTCCAGTGGATACCAAGATATGTGTAGCCTTAAGAATTATAGCTACAGGTACTTTCCAAAGACCCACTGGAGAAATTATAGAGGTCTCACAGGCATCTGCATCCAGGGTACTCCACCATTTCCTGGATGCCATGCAACCGCATGCCTGTGAGCACATTTACTTCCCCAACACCCGTGAGGAGAGAACCAGCAATATGTGTCTCTTCCTCCATGTAGCAGAATACCTGGAGGTACTGAGTGCCATAGACTGCACACACATTCACATCAAAGCACCACCCCGTGAACAGGGTAGGGTCTACATAATCCACAAGGGCTTCCCCTCCATCAACTGCCAGGTCATGTGTAAGGCCCAGGGTATTATCATATGTGTGTGCTGGCAGCCCTAGAAGCTATCATGACTGCCGCATCTGGCATTCATCACAGTTGTACCAGGGATTTGCCAGTGGGGACATCCCATATGGCCATCTGGTGGGGGATGCTGCTATGCACTGGAGCCATGGATGATGACACCCATCAGAAATGCACACACACACCCACACAAAAATGCTATAATGAGGCACTCGGCCAAACCAGGATCATTATAGAGTGTGGGTTTGGGATGCTCAAGTCACTGTTCCACTGCCTTGACATATCTGGTGGAGCCTTGCAGTACTCTCCAGCCACATGTGCACACATGTTCATAGTATGTACCATGCTTCCCATTATGATCCTATGGAAACAGCTGCAGCAGGAACAGCATGGGGAAGGGCTACACAGACCACCACCATTGCCAAGGTCACCAAAGGCACAGAGGGACTCACAGGAGGAGGCCCCTGAGCCTGCTCCTATAGGCAGACGGAGGTGTGCCCATTATGCTCAGGCCTTGGCAAAGAGGCAATACATAGCACACACATTGACACAGTAGGGACCCCATGATCTGACACCTCTCTCTAATTTGCACATACAGTAAAATGGATGAAACATACATCACATTACCTCTAACTTACCATGTATAGGCAGTGTACTGTGTGCATCCAATATAGGCAGCCCTCAAGCACTGTCCACACAACTGCCACTAGCACAAAGTAAGTCAGTCTTCTTAACAATAAATGAATGGATTAGTATGTTTTGCTAGCATATCAATGGTAATGCTGCATGCATGCATGCAAGGGAATGGGGTGGCCTCCTGTGATAGCAGCACACAACTGACAGCTATGTGGGACACCAGGAAATGTCTGGCCAAAACTGGCCTTCCCACACTATGCAGTAGTACCCAAGGTGTGAAATACCACAGCAATATATGTGTGGGGACAACTAACTGGGGATCATAGGTCACAGGCATGGATGTCATGGTGGGGTCCCATAACCACCTCTCACACCCACACAGCAATTCAGCTGTAGAAAACCACAGAAAAATGTCTGGTAAAGGCATACAAATGGTGGAAATGTTGATTTAACCCCCTACAGACCCACACAGTGATAGCACAGCAGGACCTGCAGTTGCATTAAGGCTATGAAGGGTAAGGAGTCTGAAACTCAAATGTATGTCAGTGCAATCTGACCTGGGCTCTTTACTGATATGCCTCTAGTCCCCAAGACAGGGCACAATAGTATAGTGAATGAAACAAAAATGTAAAGCAAATATCAGCACAGTCTGTGCAAATGTGTACAGTTGACAAGTGTGCCCCCCTATATACCCACACAAATGCAATAACATGAATGTTTGCAGGGAAATAGCAGCATAGCGCACATTGGCAGGGCTGTACCAATACACATGAAAGCATGTTGCTGTCCACAATATGCAGGGGTCAATGAGCTATGCGTAGTTAATACTGACTAGATCTGACCAGCACGTTCTCCTGGCGGTCGTCTTGTAGTGCCCTAGGTGCAGTGCTGTCTTTGACAGGGCCATGTGCAGATAACTGCAGTGCGAACTCTTATGCATGTCACTGAAACCCACTGCTCTGCCACTCACATACCTGGAAGTCACAGTGCTATGTGGAATATACTATACATATTACTGAAATCTTGAAGGATGTGTAGTAGAGGTGCCAAGGCATTTGTGAATATAAATGTTTTGTGGTACTGTTGCCATTGATCATTCTCAAAAATCGTTTTTCCTTATGTTTGCTTTTACATATAATGGACATGCCTGCACAGTCGAATGCACTCAGTAGATACACCCATAACTCCCAACCTCTGACAGCAAGATGTCTGGACAGGGGCAAAAGTAAAAGTGGAACAAAGGCACAATGATAGGCATGTATAGTAAATATTGCCCTTACATACTGAGAAGGTTGGTAGGATGAGGCGTTTGCAGTAGAGTGAATTGTCTGAAGGTTATGTTTTCTGAAACAGTAATGTCTGTATTACTTTGTAACATGACACGTCAGGTATATTTAACTAATTTGCCATAAAAACACAAGTTTACATAGAAAGGATGAAATCTCTAGCCAAACACCAGGATAACCTTTCAAAAAATGTATAGGTGAGAGGTATGCCCACACAAGGATATGACATTTCAGGTTAGAAAGATACCACACTAGCTGGAGATCCTCAGCCAGTATATCATCAGGTTGCTGGACTGTTTACACAGCCATGTGTCATTACTACACTGGCTGTAGCCACACCTCACAAATGAACTTGTTGGGCATAAGTTTACATAGTTGCCTTCATAATATTTGTCTATGCATCATACTAGTATTCCTCTGGTAAAGCACTGTGATGATCTGAGGATGTCTGGCACTAGGTAATGACACAATACATTTCAGATACAGACTACAGATATGTCAAAAAATGTCTGCTAAACAAAACAAGTACCCTGAGGAAAGTCCTGTGCACTCTTGAGAGGTATAGTTGTAGCAGACAAAACCCTGGGCTGGAGTACACCTTTCTCTGGAATGGAGTGCAACTCTAACTATAGAAGGTCACACTGGGCATGCTCCTACACTTAGAGAATCAGAGGGCATGTTGAAACCCACATCAGAATATATGACTATTTTGTATATATGTCTGTGCATAGAGACAGCTATCCCCACACACACGCATCAGACAGGATTACCTCAGCTAGCTGTATGTGGCCCATATGTGACATATGTGCATTTGTTGCGTGAGATACACACACACACACACACACACATATATATATATATATATATATATATATATATATATATATATATATATATATATATATATATATATATATGCAACAGATAACATATGTCAAGCATACACACACATAGATGTGAGGAACTGAGAGACAGACAGTGCTAGAGAGAGAGAGAGAGAGAGACACAGGGGGACACAGACATAGTGAGTCACACACAGATACCCTGAATGGCATACAGTGATGTCCTGCTGTGGAGAATGGCATATCAGTCGCAGACAGTTGCATGTTCCAGAATAAAAGGTGAGCCCCATTGTGTAATAGTACTGAGGTTGGGTTTATGATATCACATCACCTGCCTGTGTGCGTTTATGTGTGTCCATAGGTCTAAGTATTAGGAGACTTTTCCCACTCAGCACACTTCACATTGCCCTACTTCACAAGATCCGCTGCTTTCAATCATCTTAGAAGTACTATTGGAGACTGATCATACCTATATGCTCTGTAACAGATGTGATAACTGCATAACACTATAGTATAAATAACTAGATAGGGAGGGGTTCTAATCTTAATAATGCTAACTGTGTGTGTGTGTGTGTGTGTGTGTGTGTGTGTGTGTGTGTGTGTGTGTGTGTGTGTGTGTGTGTGTGGGTAGGTGAAAGAGTGTGTGTTTGTTTTTAGGTGAAATGCTTTTAGGCCATTCCCACTCCACAACACTTCCCAGTGCCCCACTTTATCAGTCCTGCTAATGTCAATCCCCTTACTAGCACCTTTGGCCAGTTGTCAGCCTAGTAAGCTCTGTGGCATGTGTGATAACTACATAACAGTATAATACAAATCACTAGATAGACAGGGGTTTTAATCTCAGATCTGACAAATGACTGTGTGCATATATTTGGAAAAAAAAGTATTTTGATAAGTTTCCCAATCACTGACCTATGTTATCACTCCTGCTGATGTCCTTTCCCTTATCAGCATCTCTGGCCAGTTGTCAACCCAGTATGCCCTGTAGTAAATGTAATAACTGTGTAAAACTATAGTACAGATAACTAGATAGACAGGGGTTCTACTCTCAGATCTGCAAATGTGTGTGTGGGTGTATAAGTGTGTATATTTGTAGGAAGAAGTATTTTGATAAGTTTCCCACTGACTGTCCTAGTTTATCACTCCTGCTGATGTCATTCCCTTTATCAGCACCTTTGGCCAGATGTCAGCCCAGTAAGCTCTGTAGCGCATGCGATACTATGTAACACTGTAGTACAAATAATTAGATAGGCAAGGGTTCTACTCGCAGAGCTGTAACATGTGTGTGTAAGTGTGCATATTTGTAGGAAGAAGTATTTTGATAAGTTTTCCACCCACTGGCCTACTTTATCAGTCCTGCTGATGTCATTCCCCTTTTCAGCACTTTTGGTCAGTTGTTAGCCCAGTAAGCTCTGTAGCACATGCTATAACTGTGTAACACTATAGTACAAATAATAAGATAGGCAGGTGTTATACTCACAGATTTGGCAAATGTGTGCATAGGTGTGTAAGTATGGATGTTTTTAGGAAGATGTATTTTGATGTTTCCCACACACTGACCTACTTTATCAGCCATGCTGATATCATTTCCCTTAAAGATTCATAGGTGTGTACTAGGCTAATGGCACTGGAGCTGTTACAAGCCTAACCCATTGAAGTGCCCTGTGATTACACCACTCAACATTAGTTCCCAGTGCCTCCATCAAGTAGAGCCACTGGAATGATCCTGGGATGAACTTTCTATTACCTAACAACTCATCAAGATCTGTCTGGAGCAGGGAAATCTAGGTGCTTTGCTTGACATGTATGGGAAGTCTATTATAGGGCATGTGCAGTCTCTGGGTGAGGAATCTGTCCCTCCAGCATGTTGTGTTGATTGTGGTAATGAGGTTGACGTCCCTGAAGTGTGTTGTGCAGAGGGATTGGGATGTCTTTAAATGTAGCATTTGTAAAAGAGTTGGGTCAGACATGGCTTTGCAAGTCAAGCAGAGATCGCCTCTAAGTAGGTGATATGAGACAGAGAATAGCTGGAGTGTTTTGAGTCTGTCTGTGCAGTACATGTGTTTAATGCCTAGGATCCTCTTTGTGAGGTACATGTATGGCCTCTATAGCTGTTGCAGATGTCTAGTGAGGTACATGCCAAATGGGCCAATATACTTGATTATTGGTCTAATGAGGGAAGAGTACACAGCCACAATGACCTCTTCCTCCTTGGATGCAAAACCCTTGGTAATGAGAAGTGCCACATAGAATGATTTCCTGACCGCAGTGGCAGTGAGGTTTGTAACGGAGAAGTTGTTGTTAACCTATGTCCCCAGATCTCTTATAATGCCTCCAGTGTTCAGTGGGCTCCCATCGATGTGGTACTTAGTGGGAACTGAGTTTTTAGCAAAGGGGCTGATGATGCATTTTGTGGTGTTAAGCTTCAGGCCATGATTTCCACACCAGTCAATGGTCTCAGTGATGGCTTTCTGTACGATGTCTGCATCACTTGTGAAGTCAATGATGGCTCCCAGCTTGCAGTTGTCTGTGAACTTGGTCAGCCAGAGCTCATTTGTGTTGTCCTGGACTCGAGACATGGATGCTCAATAGGAGAGTACCCAGGAGTGATCCCTGTGGGACTCCACTCATGACTGTTTGGCAGCCTGACTTGGAGCCCACTACTTTCACACTGTGTGTTCTATCTTTGAGCCAATTTGCAACCCCCCTAGTGATATAGGGCTGCTACCTAGTTTGGTGGGTTCATCAATAATTCCTAACTGAGGAATGATATCAAGAGCCAGGGCCAGATTGATGTAGGCTGTATGCAGTGCTTTACTGTCATACACAGCTCTGGTGTCTGACTCAAAGAAGTCAACCAGGTTGAGCAGGCATGATCTCCCATTCACAAAGCCAAACTGTGTGGGGTCCAAAGTTAGGAGAGCACCTATATGTTTGTTGATCAGGTCCCTGATGATGCACTCCATAGCTGTATATATCAGACTCATCAGGCTAATGGGCTGATAATTCCCAGGGTCTGTACTTGCTATACCTTTACGGAGAGGGATGACTGTAGCAGTGTGCCATTTGGGAGGGACAAAGCCTGAGGTGAGGCTGTGACTGATCAGGGCTCACAGATGTGGTGCCAGTTATCTTTGTAGTTCATGTAGAACACAGCCAGGGATAATTTTGGGTCCCATGGAAGCTGTATTCTTGCCCATGGACAATGCAGGTGTAACCTTGCTGGAAGTAATCTTCAGTGCCTTGAATTCTTCTATCATTCTGATTGTTTCTATTTGGGGGAGAGATGGGTAAAGCTGGCACACAATGTGTTTGCAAGAATGTTGGCTATAACTGTTGGCTCAGTATAGGAGGTAGCATTGTGCAGTAACTCAGAACACTTCTGGGTATTGCCGTGGAGGTTTTGATATAACTATCAAAGGCTTTGTGACTGTTGTCAGTATCTGTTGCAATTTTGCCATCATAGCTCGCTTTACATGATTTCATTATGGGTCTCAAGTTGTTGTTGAGGCTAATAAGGGAGTTTTTCCACTCTTGGGACTCCACCTTTTTTTCAAGCAGTTCTGTCCTTCTTTTGAACAGGTTAGCAA
Source organism: Protopterus annectens (assembly GCF_019279795.1). NCBI lineage: Eukaryota > Metazoa > Chordata > Ceratodontiformes > Protopteridae > Protopterus > Protopterus annectens. The sequence goes on along the minus strand of NC_056731.1, from coordinate 965,871,496 downwards.
TGGCAGGGGACCACCAGATTGGCCTCCATGTTTGGAGGGAAGTGTCATGGTACTGTTGAGTATGGCTAGTTCTGTGCATTGATGTACATGTTTGCACAGTGCATTTGCATATGATTCAGCAGTCATGCAAGTATTTTCCATTGGCATGGGTGCTGTGAGGTTAGCCACCTCTGCTTGTAGGAGTCAAAAGTCAGCTTTGGAGAAGTTTTTCAAGGTGGTTACCTTTGTGGGGGGAAGTGGGTAAGATGTGGATTTCCGATTCCCTATTATATGATCGAAGACGCATTCTTTTGAATGCATTTTGATCAAACCTGAAAGCACAAAGCGGGAAAATACCGAAACGGCATATAAGCAAATTCTTTCCCTGGGAAAGAAATTGCTTGGCCGCCTTCATTATTTTGCCATATTTGTCACTGTAGTGCGATCCCGGAGTTGGTATATTTATGTAGGGTGGGGTTGGAGGGTGGGGGGTGAAGCCCCCCACTTTAAGTAATGTTTTAAAGTTTTTTTTTTCTTTTTTAGAACAGCGATTTTTTTTCCCTGGGACAGACTGTACCCATGTACACATCATTGCTGTTCACCTGTATAGCACAGTGGCAACTACTACAGAATATACCTCACAACTGTACAGATCTTCACAGGATGTGTAGATGACTGGATCATATATTTGCTCTGTTCCTCTTAACCCCTGTGTTTGTTCGATACATAACTGGGATGATCTGAGGACTGATGTCACTGATTAATGACATATATTTGAGTTTCAGACCTCCAAACTAGCAATAAATGTGTAGTCACACAATTCCTGCTACACCACCAACCTTCTAAGTGTACAGTGGATATGATAAGTGTACACAACCCTGTTAAGATATAAGATGAGACCGCAATAATGCATTCCAAAATATTACTCACCTTTCATGACATATGGCCTATGCAATCCAATCAATAAATAAACAGATGTGTTAGGTGTAAAATATAATGACTGAAATAGGTACAATATGGTGGTTGCAAAGCACACCCTTAAAATGATACTTTGTTGAAGCACATTGTAAGTGACTTACAGCATTCAATTTTATTGAGAAGGTGTCTATCAGCATGGCACATCTTGACTTGGCATTATTTGGCCACTGTACCTTGCAAAGGTCCTCCAACTCTGTATGATTGCAGGGGCAGTTCATGTGGACAGCCCTTGGCATGTTACACTGGGGTTTTGCTACCGGGTTTAGGTCTAGGCTCTGGCTGGGTCAATCAGTAACTGTGAGTGTGTTCAGGTGGATCCATTCTTAGGTAGCTTTAGATGTATGCTGTGGGTCTTTATCATGTTGAAGGCCGACACCCGTCCCCATCCTCAGCATTCTTGCACACGCCAGATGGATGTGGGTTAGACATAAGTGTTATTTTGAACTATTCAGAATTCCCACCACCATGAATACAGGCCCACTTCTGGATTTAGAACAGCATCCCCACAGCAGCCCAATGCCACCTGTGTGATTCACCATGTAGATGGTGGTCTTCAGGTGAAGAGAGATGTTGCTTGTGCACCACATGTACCTTTTGGTATTGTGGCTGTGTGGTCGATCCATAGTCTCATTACACCATAACACAATTTCACACATGCCTTTGGGAGACTTGATGTGCTGTATTGCAAGTTGTATCCACTCCTGGATGTTTTTTGGTGTGGGGAATCGCTTCCATCTTCTGACCCTACCTCATAGGTCAGACTTATGCAGACTATGGAAGATTGTTCCCATGTGAAGTACACAACACCAGTACTTGCAAAAGATTCATGCAATACCCTCAGTGTTGCTGTAGGTCTCATGGCAGCCTCCCTGACCAGGTTTGAACATGACTTTTCATCAATTTTGGAGGGACTTCAGGTTCTTTTCAACAGCACTGCTGTCCCATATTCAGACCACCTTTTGATGACTCTCTCCACTGTGTTCCATGGTGTATGCAGTGCTGTTGTAATGTTGTTGTACCCTACTCCTGAGTGATACCTTTAAAAAATGAGATCCTTTTCCTGCTTTGTAGCTGTCTGCAAGCCATGGCTGTTGCTGTTGCAGGCAACTGAGCAAATGTCATGAATATCCTATTTGGCAATCAGACTGTTACTTGGTGTTACTCAGAGTGCCTTTACGTGATGGCAGGTGTGTTCCCAAGCAGACTGAATGCTGTCAGTAAATCACAAGCTACTGCAATAAAATATTATCTGCAGGGTGTGCAGATGTATGCATCCAGCTTACTGTAAGGTTTGTATACTCCATATTTGGTGCCCAACAGATTGGATGACTTTACAAGTGAATTGTTCATGATATGGGTCATATTAAAGGTTGGAAAAGGTGTGGACAGATATATTGTGGTCTCAATGTGTATATATCACAAACACCTGGCATCTTAACAGGGGTGTGTACACATTTTATATCCACTGTATAAGAGTAATGTTTCACACATGTCCCTACCATAGGCTGTTTGTCCCCCCATTTTCCTGGTCTCTGTCCAGACATCTTGCGCTGACAGGTTGTGAGGTATGCTACAAGAACTTTACATTTACTTCAGATAGGCCCCTGTGGTGACCACTGTGATGCAATGCAGTTAAACCCACCACAAGTAAACATGCACATAATGCAATACGGCTATGAGTGATAGTTGTGTGCATGCTAAATTGCATGCCCGTTACATGCCTGGGGTATTGTCAGACCACAACAGAACAATTCCATACTCACCAGCTTCAGGCTGCTGTCCCATATGCAAACTAGAGGGACCTAGGTAGTTGTGGGAGAGAGGTAGTTTCAGCAGACTCAGGTGTGCCATTGGTACAGGATGGATGCAGCATGTCTGCACATTTGAAGTACAACTCCCAGTACTACACAATTTACTGTCCTTTACCATAGATGTGCACTTCTGTGCATTAGAAAACCCCATCCACAACTGTAATCTGACCTGACACATGCACATAGATACTCTACAGATGCAAGTATGTCTGCTACACTAGTCTACTAATCTCCATTGGGGCTTTACTGCATGCTCCTCATCCATTGTCTGGGTGCCACCCACCTCCAGCATGTGGGGGTCTGTACCCTGATGTTGTACTGGGATGAGTACCCCAAGGTTAGAGAGGAGCTCCTCGGTGGGTGTCAGTGGGAGCTGCATGGCTGGACCCCCACCTGTGGGTGTGCAGTCCCTGGCCATGGCAGCAGCCCTTTGCCGGGCATACCGTATGAGGTCAGTTGCATGATGCTGGACCTGCCCGTATGTACGTGCGTGCAAGCCGACATCATTTACCCTGTGGATAAGGTCATTCCACAAGGTGGCCCTCTCCTGCAGATGTTGCTGGCTTTGGCCAAACAGTACTGGATGGTGCTGTAGTATCGCTTTGATGATGATGTTGGTTTCAGCTACTGAAAATGTCATCCTTCTCTGATGTGACATTGCACCTGGAAGACATAAACAGGAAACACAACACAGGACCCCAGACATTTGGCAATAGTATGTACAGAACCTGCACTTGTACCATGAATACCACTAGCCACCACTCACAACTGCATCATACCCATGTAATCTATCATCACCGTATCAGCCTGCATTGCACTCCTGGTCCTGATGCATCATATTCCCCCCAATGAAGGCCAGTTAATTGCATAATCCTGTAGTCCTCATTCAGATCTGTGTAGACAGATGACATTAGCCATCTTCCATGCAGATGGAGTGTGGATAGTGCCAAGGCTTAGTGTGACTACAGTGTGTAATGGAGCTGGGAGCACATGCCTGAATTCATGTAGGATGTTTACAGAGATGTTATCATGTCCCATTGGTACTTATGTTTGTTGCCTTTCAGTAGGCAATATGTACCTGTTGCATGGTGATGAGTGGAGGGGTGTGGGCACTGTGCATATCCACCTATAGTGCTGCTGAGCCAGGGGGTGGTGTTTGCCCTAACCCTATCTGCAGCAGGTTGCCTCTAGCTATATTATGTGTGTATGTGGTCTGACTGACCACCATTACAGGATGGGTTGGTTTGTTGCCTCTGGGATTGCAGACATATAAGAAAATGTCCTTGTGATTGACCTTGGTGGATGTCTCCAATTTGTACTCATAGTTAGCCTTACAGTAATCCACCTGTGACCTTATATCTTGTTCGGACAATGGCTGACTTGATGCCAGGTTGGTCTCTGCTCCTACTTTGATCCTTACAGCCAATATAGGGACCAAGTCTGTCGTTTGTGTATTGCAGCTGTCCAGCAAAGGGGATTGCTCTACTTTAGAGGAGGCAGGTTTGACAAGTAAGATATTGCTGAGTTCATACAGCTATGTAGTTGTTCATATAGCTGTTTGTAGTAGGCATGGACACAAAGTCATAACAAAGTTGGATATCTCTCCAATTTTAAAATGATAGTCATGCTTATTGGAGTACCCAGAGCTGTGTCATGGCAATGCAACAACTAGTACCTGTATAAATGTCACTCTGTTGGATGCACAGTAACTACAATTACACGTGTACAACATGCACTGCTTCTTTAGCTGACATTTTGCATCCCATGCCTGTTGCTATGAGGCAGCCAGATATACCCGCTCGGGTTCATGTCAGTACATCGACAAGTCGGAAGATCGACATTCACTCCACCGACACATGAAATAATCGAAACCGCAAACAAGGACGTTTAACAGGTAAGAGGTTTACATTTCGCTAATCATGCCTACCACACATGCATAACACTGCCACACTTACTAAAACATGGTAGGCATGATTAGTGAAATTAAAACTCTTACCTGTTAAATGTCCGTGTTTGCGGTTTCGATTATTTCATGTGTCGGTGGAGTGAATGTCGATCTTCTGACTTGTCGATGTACTGACATGAACCCACCTGCTCATACTGACGTGTGCACAGGTAATACCTGATATACATTTCTGTTCTATGTCAGTATGGCACACTGTATTCACACTCTTGTTGCCTAGTCATCCCTTTCAACCCATTAGAGCAGGACATCTGTAGATCCCCACACATACATGGGGGGCAATGGGAAAAAATTAGTGACACTGTCTTAATATTGCTATAACACACTTGAGTCATTTGATAGCATATTAGCCTTTGCACTGATAGGCATACCCTGGAGGATGTACAACACTCATATGGCAGGAAGAGAGGAGAAAGGCTAGGAGTGTGGTAGCGAGGGTAAGAACTTGTAATGTTGGCAGTATGACTGGTCTAACTGATATGATGGCCAGGGGAAGGTTGATATATTGTGTGTGCAAGAGACCAGATGTATGGGGATTGCAGCTAGGTGTATGGGAGGTAGGTCACAATTGTGCTATTATGGTGTGGATTGGAGGAGGAAGGGGATGTTCTTCGTGTTTCACTGTTGCAGTCATCACATTTGGGTTATCTGCTTGCAGTAGCCCTCAGTCGACCTGATTATCAAAGTCTTGGGTCCTGCATCGGTTGCTGTCTCATCTTCCATGACGTCAGGTAGTCAGGAGTATAAAGCATGCAGCCAATGCCATTAAATCAGTTTTTCTTGCCCCAGATGTCAGGTGCCCCCCTAATATATATATATACAAGGTTATACCTCCAACAAAAAAGCAAATACACCAAAAAGCTTTTAAGTATAGTAAAGGAGAATAGAGGTATAGCCAAAGGATTTCGGGGGGCTGGAGGGAGGGTAATCAGGACTGCAACAGTGAATATAATTGAACATCTACATTTATGGCAAGTGTACACAACTGTACTATGTTCTTCGTGTTTCACTGTTGCAGTCATCACATTTGCTTAGATTCCCAAAGCTAAGGATGGGAGGAGGAATTTAGATAGCATTAGGACCAGCTATAAGGCCCTGCAAGACTGCAGTGGCAAAGCCAGCTCTGGATTTAGAGAAAATTGGCAAATGGTAATGCTTGGTGAAAGTATGTACAGAACTCCAGGTAGCAGCTTCTAGGATGTCTCTGGTAGGGACACCTCTGAGAATGGCTGCAGAAGTAGATGCAGCCCTGGTTGAATGGGGTCTAATACCCTGCGGGATAGGTTTTCCATGATGCTTATAGCAGAAATAAATGCAATAGCCTATCCATTTAGAAATGGTTTGCATTGAAATAGCCTTCTCCCCTGCCCCTGCAGCAAATTCCACCAGCAGTTGTTCAGATTTCCTTTGAGGTTTAGTCCTGTCCAAGTAAAATCTAAGTTGTCTGTGCACATCTAAGGAGTGCAGTATCTATTCCCCTTTGTTCTGTGGATTAGAAAAGAAGGTTGGCAAATGAATGGAATGATTAAGAGCCACACTGGATACCACCTTGGACATGAAAGAGGGACTGGTCCTGAGGGACATCCTGTCCGCATGAAAGATGATGAAAGGCTCCACTGCCATAATGGCCTGTAATTCAGATACCCTTCTTGCTGAAGTGTTTGCTAAAAGGAAAGCTGTTTTCCAAGAAAGGAATTTTAACTCTGCAGTTGCAGCTGGCTCAAAAGGAGGAAGAGTGAGTTTTTCCAATACATAATTAAGGTATCCTCCCTGCTTGTTTATGTATCACATAACAGTGGTGTTGTCCGTCTTTACCATTAATTGTCCTGGAAGAATGTGGTCCTTGAAGGCTGTCAGAGCACGCTTTACAGCTAACATTTCTTTTTGATTGATATGCAGATGCATTTGACTTGGGTTCCATTTGCCCTGAATGCACTTCCCTGCCAGGTGAGCCCCCCATGCATAGTCTGATGTGTCTGTTCTTAGGGTTTGGGCAGCAAGTGGTAGAGTGAATGGTAGTCCCTTGTTTTGGTGGCAGGCCTCTGCCCACCAAAGGAATTCTTACCATAGGCAAGGTATCATAGGAATCATTGCTTCTAGATGCTGAGAATGTTGACACCATAGGCTTTTTAGATACCATTGTAGTTTCCTCATATGCAGTCTTGCATATGGAATTAGTAGGATGCACGAGGCCATGAAACCCAAGGCTTGCAGTATTTGCCTTGCAGATAGCAGGGTTTTTGTGGCCACTAGTTTGAAATAAGTTGTCAAATTAATTTGTTTCTGTTTGATGAGGAAAGCCATCTGGGAAGTTGTGTTCAAGTTTGCTCCCAGGAATATAATTTGTTGACAGGGTACCAGATGTGATTTATTTTCATTTATGGTGTACCCCAGACAAGTTAACACCTTTTGTACAAATGCCAGATGATTCTATGTAATGGCTTTCTGCCTGAATTAGACAATCGTCCAAGTAGGGGTATATTTGAATATTTCTTTGCCTGCAAAATGCAATGACTGGAGCTAGGCACTTTGTGAATACCCTGGGCGCAGTAGATAAGCCAAAGGGCAGTGCAGAGAACTGATAGTGCATATGGCCTGATTTGAAACGTAGCTATTTTTTCAAGATTCCCTGATTGAGATGTACAGGTAGGCTTCCTTTAAATCCAGTGTTGCCAACCAGGCATCCTTGCCTATCATGGAAAGCAACTGGTGAAGAGTTAACATCTTGAATTTTGGAATCACCAGAAAGGTGTTTAGGATAGACAGGTCCAGGATAGGATGACATGAGTTGTCTTTTCTGGGTACCAGGTGGGAATTGGAAAAGTGTGATTGTAAGGTGGAGTTCAGGGAGGAGTTAAGACAGACACTGGGTGGCAGTGATGATTTACCAAATATCTGGGTAAGGACAGCAGAGCTAGTAAGGGAGACAGCTAGAAAGGTGCTTGATGTGACATGTGGATGGAGGATGGAGTACAAGGAATCCTGGTGGTGGACTGAAGATGTACAGGACCGTATACAGAGAAAGAGGATGGGGCAAAAGCAGTGAGATTGTCAGAGAGATGAGGAAAGTAAACAGGAGTATAAGTAGATGAGGTGCATGGCAAAGAAAGAGGTGGCAAAGGCTAAGGATGAGGCATATGAAGAGTTGTATGACAGGTTGGACACTAAGGAGGGATGAAAGGACTTGTACCGATTGGCTTGACAGAGGGACTGTGCTAGGAAAGCTGTGCAGCAGATAAGGGTGATAAAGGATAATGAGAGAAACATACTCACAAGTGAGAAGTGTGTGTTGAGCAGATGGACAGTACTTTGAGAGGCTGATGAATGAAGAGAATGAGATAGAGAAGTTTGGATGATGTGATATGGTGAATCAGGAAGTGCAACAGCTTACGAAGGAGGAAGCAAGGATAGCTATGAAGAGGATGGATACTGCAAAGCTTGTTGGTCCACATGACATACCTGTGGAAGCATGAAGGTGTTTATGGGAAATGGCAGTGGTGTTTCTAATCAGATTGTTTAATCATATCTTGGAAAGTGAGAGGTTGCATGAGAAGTGGAGAGAAAGTGTTTGGGTACTATTTTAAGAATAGGGTTGATGTGCAAAGCTGTAATAACTACAGAGGGATAACATTGAGCAGTCACAGCATGAGGTTATAGGAAAGAGTAGTGGCAGCTAGGTTCAGCAGGGAGGTGATGAGTAGCGGTCAGCAGTATGGTGTCATGCCAGGAAAGAGCACTACAGATGCAATGTTTGTTCTGAGAGTGTTGATGGAGAAGTACAGTGGAGGTCAGGAGTTGCCTTGTGTCTTTCTAGACTTAGAGAAAGCATATGATAGTGTGCCTAGAGAGGAGCTGCAGTATTGTATGAGGAAGTCATGAGTGGCACAGATATATGTAAGAGTGGTACAGGATATGTACAAGGGTGGTGTGACAGCAGTGAGGTCTGTGGTGGGAGTGATGTATGCATTTAAAGTGAAGGTGGGATGATATCGGGGACCAGCTGTGAGACCTTTTTTATTTGCAATTGTGATGGACAGGTTGATAGACAAGATCATACAGGGGTCCCTGTTGACTATTATGTTTGCAGATTACATTGTGAACTGTATGGAATGGATTTAAGAGAACCTGGAGAGGTGGAGATATGCTCTACAGAGGCGAGGAATGAAGGTCAGCAGGACTATGACAGACTATCTGTGTGTGAATGAGAGGGAGGGTAGTGGACTGTTGAGGATGCAGGGATTAGAGTTGGCAAAGATGGATGTGTTGAAATGAATGGGATCAACATTTCAGAGTAATGACGACTGTGGAGAACAGGTGAAGAAGTGAGCACAGGCAGGATGAATAGGATGGAGAAGAATGCCAGGAGGGATTTGTGACAGATGAGTACCAGTAAAAGTGAAAGGGATGGTCTACAAGAGGGCAGTGAGACCAGCTATGTTATATGGGTTGGAGACAGTGGCATTGACAAAAAGGCAGGAGTCATAGCTGGATGTGGCAGGGTTACAGATATTAGGATTTGCACTGGGTGTGATGAGGGTGCACAGGATTAGCAATGTGCATATGAGAGGGTCCACCCATGTCAGACAGTTTTGATATAAAGCCAGAGAGGCAAGATTACATCAGTTTGGACATTTGCTGAGAAGGGATGCTGAGTATATTGGGAAAAGGATGATAGGGAAGTAGCTGCCAGGTAAGGGAAATAAAGGAAGTCCTCAGATAAGGTTCTGGAAGTGGTGAGAGAGGACATGCATGTGGTTGGTGTGACAGAGCAAGTTGCAGAGGACAGGCAGAAATGGCAACAGATGATCCACTGTGGTGGCCCCTAATGGGAACAGCCAGAAGAAAAAGAATTAGTTGTTGTAATGTCACTTTTCACAGATTTGCCAGACATAACACAACTGCATGAGTAAATGACTAGAAATATGAGGCACACATATGATCAGTGTGCATAACACTACACAGTTACATGGTATGAGCTCAGTATATCACATGCAGTTCAACACACATCTGCAACAGTACGTTACTATGCAAATACCATGTATAGGGTTTTCATATGTCTGAAACAAACAGGTCTTGTATTTGCATGTAAGATATGGATATGTATGACATCCCATAAGCTGGCCTAGCATTGTCACAGTCAGTATTGTTCAACACACACTACAATAGTAGTCATATGTGAGCCATCCTTTTCTGGGGTGACTCAGGTGCTTGACTTATGATCTATATCACTGCAGACAGACCCAGATACTATGGCCATCAGCTCTGATCAGCAATATATCAGTACAGCAAGTCTTGTTGTGACATATATGTTAAACTTCCTATTTCCCATTCTTACATGCCATCTACTGCAGTCCATTACATGCTTACTTGTTTGACATACCTTTTTGTATTTTCTAAGTGCAGGTGGTTATATCCTGCTGTTTTTTGCATTTTTTACCAATGGCCCCCCTCTCATGGATGTAGGGTGTACAACTGTTTTGCCTAGGCAGCATCTTGTATTTTGCTCCTTAGCAACTGCACCAATTGGTGTCCCCCACTTGCCAATTGCATGCAGAACAGATGTGTTGTTATTCATATAGCCAATGGCATGGCAATACACACCTATAATTGAGTACTTCATGTGGGCATTGGCCCTTTTCCTTGCCTGTTAGGAGGACTTCATGTAGGTGTGTGAACAGCAGCTTCACAAAGGGTATTTGGAAATACCTCTTACAACGAAAACTGTGGAGACAGGTCAACAAAATGGGGAGAATTTTCCAGACATAGGGACAGGATGTAAGTATTGCTGTTATACATTTGGATTAATGATAGTCTAACAGAGTTTATGTGGACATGGAGTCTCTGCGTGATTTTAACTCTGACAGTGTTACGTATTTGACGTAACTGTCAACTGTAGATCTATCCACAGATTGTCCAGTGTTTGGACTCCTATATTTGGTGTGTTCCTCAGATATTTTTTGTCTTTGGAAAATCAGTAGCATACTCTGGGAATTGCAGTCAGTAACTGCTGACATTCATTGGTGTTTCTGCCCTCATATCCCTCAGAAAATATATGTTACAATTAACCCTGTTACACCAGCAACATTCTCAGTTTATAACAGCAATATTTCAATTATGCCCCTGTTTTTGGCCCTCTGTCCCACAATTGTCAGGCTTTGTCCAGATTTTATGCAGTAAGAGGTTGATAGGTATGGTCTATCATTATTTAGTGCTGTCATTCCTGATATAATCCTAGTGATGTTGTGGAATCCCACACATGTTGTGGGGTAGGGGCCATAAATATGAGGGCAAAGCTGGACAACATGTGGAACTCTGTACAGTAAAGAGATCGGTGTATACAGAATGCTCTTAGATGCCCTTGTAACATATTTTATGTGTGGGAGAGTAAGAAGTGTTTTAAAATTAGGCTGTTAAAACATGTGAGGGATATTACGAATATGAAAGAAGACAGTTCTATAGCTGTACATTTTAATAAATCTCACCATGGGGACAGTAGTGGGTTACAAGGTACTGTTTTGGAAAAAGTCTGTTTCTCAGTCTGATCAAACAGTTATAAAAGAACAATTGTTATGCACAGAATTAATTTATATTTTTAAATATGATACTTTATCCCCTAGTGTGTTAAATGAGGAGTGTAATTGGTGTCTGTGCATTTAAATATGTAATTAAGTGTTAGTTGCTTCTTGTATTTAAGGCAAGTATTTCTTATAATGTTTTACTCCTTGAAGGATTCGGCTGAGACATCAGAGTATATTAAATTTGTGTGAATTACTGGCTGGTTGTTTTTCAGTCATTTTAATTGTTTTGCTAAGAGGTCATTGCATGTCTTGCCATTGTGTATGGCCTATCCTGATTTTGTAGCAGCATTTATTTATTAGTTGAACTGTGTAGCGGGGCAGATATCAGTGGCATGGGTCCTTTTGTATCTAACTGTGCATGCTGCTACAGTTATGGGTGGTCTATCAGCAGTATATGTTTGTATGAGCATTTTGAGACTCATTCTACCCCACAATTCTGGCTACACTGTGACCTGACACAGTATATGTAGGGGTATTGTGTATCTATCATTGAGGATATATCTGTCCACACAGCCATTATACTGTATTATTTGGTAGGCTTACCCGTATGTAGCTGTGACTGTGGTGCAATTGGTTTTGTGTATGCACTTTCACACCGGTGTCTGTTTGTCAGTACAGTTCCATCCCTGTAGTGCATGCTGAAGTAGCTAATGCATATGCAATTCCCCAAAGCTGCTTTTGGGTAATGAAGTGTTGTCCTGACTGTATTTTGGATGGTACTTAGTGACATGCTTGTCAGCTCAGTGTAGTTTCCTTAATGTTACATAGCTGCTTTCATAGGTCTCAACCCTCCAGGTGTTCATAGGACATACAGTTGACTGCCTCATATATTTGGTCTGGTCCCCATGACACATGTGTATTGTTGACAATTCAGTGGGTTGATGTGTGGAATGTACTTGCTACATAATGTCTGGCAATTGATTTCTCAGACATCTAACATTGCATTCAACATATGTTAGGACAGGTGGGGTTACTGCAGCAACTTGCACAGTTTATCTACTCAAATATTTCCAATGCATCCCTGTTTCCATACACTAGTCCCCCCACTTTGTCTGACTTGGTCCAGACTTTTGTGCTAAGGTGTTCTGAGGTATAACAGCACTGCATGTTATAAAAATATATATATATATATATATATATATATATATATATATATATATATATATATATATATATTTATCATGTTCTTTCTTATACATTCCCTTACATATATCTGTATTTCCCATACATGTATGAATATATATATATATATATATATATATATATATATATATATATATATATATATATATATATATATACACATACACCTCAGTATTTATTGCTAATACATCTATATATTGTTATACATATATATGTATATGTATCTCCACACATAGCTGTTTATCTATCTCTCTCTATATATATATATATCTATGTGTTATTTATATATATATATATATATATATATATATATATATATATATATATATATATATTATATATAATACCAATCATTAGTGATTCCACAGTGTCCATACTGTAAGGTAAACTGTACTGCATGATATGTTTGAAAAAGCATCCTAAAATCCTGCAGCTAAGATAGCATGATGTTAAGCAATGCCAACACATGGTTAAACTAATAGACGCTTAACCCATGTAGGCTTCGCTTAGCGACACTTACCAATGTGCAAATCTGCTTAGCTGAGCCACCTGCTGCTCTGCATTCATGTTTGAGCCATGCTTAAACCTGTTTAGCATACTTGAGCATTGCTTACATTCCATTCTTAGAAAATAGACTAATGACTTCATTTAGTAAGTCTATATAATTTCCTTTACATAACATGCCTCTGTGTGCTGGCATTATAGTAGCAAGGGGTGTGGCTATACTGTATGGGACACTTGGGTATACATGGGTGATTTAACATGTTATATGCACTCACACTTCCATGTTGCACCAGTTACAGTATCCTGATTGACAAAAATCACTTACCACATATTTCACTATTAAAACAGCACATTTAACACTACTTTTCCATTTAAAATTGGATTGCCTGTTGTAGTATTCAAACCATGTACCCCTGCATGCAAAGCTTGGACTCTGAGCACTTCACTATCCTGTTTTGGGTATCTGAGTTATATATTTTTATGCATCTCCTATTGGATATTAATATCATATTATATTAACTGTAGAGTATTGTTTTTTTTTGGCCATATCATTGAGGACTGTTGTCATGTAATAATGGCATGCATTTAAGTTTCAGACTTCTATCCTTCAGAACATTCACGCTAATGCATAACCTGTTTTCTATCTACTTTCTGTCTGTCCTCTGTGCAGATGGGAAGACACCAGTGCTCAGGCTGTGGTAGACTACACTGCAGAATGTGTCTGAGAAGCCATGCCTGTGTTCATGTAGGATGCAGCCAGGAATGGTATTAGGCCTATGGAGACCTCTATGTGTTGTGTTTGAGAGGGCATTACAGACCTACTTTGTGATCATGAGGGTAGGGGGCAGGTACTGGACATGCACATGTTTACCTATGGGGGACAGTGGGATGACGTGTACACATCATCTGTCTGCAGGAGGTCGCCTATATCATTCATGTGGGCTTTGCCCCTTTTCTTTGCCTGTGCGAGGGACATTACAGAGGTGCGGGGGCTACAGCTTCACAGACAGTAGGTGGGAATATTATACTGGACAAGACATGTGTGGGCAGCCCAACAACATGGGGGACAATGCTCCAGAATTGGGTAAAGATTGTATGTCATTAGTGCTGTTATACACATGGAGGGTAGCTAGATTGACAGGGTTCAATTGGACATGCATTTATTGAGTGACTTGATGTCTGACAGTGATATGTCTCTGACATACCTTTCAACTGGCATGCTGTCCACAGACTGGCTAGACATTTGCCTGTTATGTTTGGTCTGTTCCCCAGACAGCAGTTGTCCTTGGAAAATCAGTAGGGGATTCCGGGGAATGTAGTTATGAAATACTAACATCCATTGCTATTACTGACTTCATATCCCTCAGAAAGGATATATTACAACAAACATAGTAACACCAGCAACAGTCTCAATGTATAACAAAAATATGTCCAATATACATAGAAGGTTATTTATAAGTTGAAGTGCTAAGTGTTGATAATACATTTTAGTGTTTTCCATGACCAGTTGGTTGTTTTTTTTATTTTTCTCTAACTAGCTGTTTTATATATGTCCAATATACACTTGTGTTTAGGCCTCTGACCCAGAGAATCCCCAGACTCTGGAATAGACTGCCCATACATGTCAAGCAAAGTGCCTCTTTGGCTCTCTTCAAAAGGAACCTTGACGACTGAATGGGAGATAGGAAATTCACCCCGGGGATAACATGAGTCACCCTGCTAGACAGGGTTCCAGGGAAGTAAATATTGTGGGAAGAAATAGCCAGAGAATTGTTATCACTAGTCTTGTATAGACCCTAGGGCCGATAGCCTAGTACCAACCTATGAACCTATGAAATCATGTTGGGTTTTGTCCAGATGTCATGCATTAAGAGCCTCACAGGTATTTTGTACAATTATGTATTTCCCTCCTTCCTGCTACCATCCCTGTGATGTAGTAGTTCTGCAGACATGTTATGGGGAAGAGGCCAGAGATATGCATCCTGAGCCTTTACATTCTGAGGTAAACCGTACATTGAAGATGTCTGTGTATGTCTGGCCATTGTTGACAGACTGTCAGGATTGTGTAGAAGTGTAGTGTTTACATGCTATTTGGGTGTGTAAGGAGGGGGGTACATGTGAGTGTCATGGCCACTTTCTATCTGACTGTGCATGCTGCTCTGGTTTCTGGTTCACTATTAGCTGTTATATGTTTGTATGGGCAGACCGTGACATGTCCCGTAACATCTCTGGATTCCCACTACACTGTGGTTTGAGTCAGTATATGTAGGGGTAATGTCTGAGTGGAAATGGGATATGTGTGTTCACACTGTCATTATAGTATAGTGTTCAGTTTGCTTACTAGTATGTCACTATGATTGTGGTGCAATTGTTTCTGGGTATGTACTTTCACACCAGTGTCTGCTTTTACACTGGTGTTATATCCCTGTAGTGCCTGTTATATTTGCAAATGCATGTGTACAGCCATAGAGCTGAATTTGGGTAGTGTTATGTCAGTCTGCTTGTAGTTTGGATGGAGCTTGGTAGCTCAGTGCAGTTTCCCTACTGTTAGGTTATGTCCACATATTCGTAGGATGGACTGTTGTATGGCCAATACCTTTGGTCTGGTCCCCATAACTGTTGTATATTCCTGATGCATCATTGAAATTATGTGAGGATTGGGGTCAATAACTAATGAGAAGCAATTGAGTCCCAGACCTGTGATATTTCAGTGAATACATGTTAGGACTAACACTGTCAGTACGGCAACTATCTCATCTTATCTACTCAGGTATTTTGGATACGTCTCTATTGTCATGCTTTGTCCCCCCACTTTGTCAGGCTTGGTCCAGATGCATTGCACTAAGGGTTCTGAGCATACCTCTCCACTGCCAGGCTTTTCACAGAATGTCCAGATATTTGGCCCGTGCTTTGGTTCTGTTCCACAGTTTATTTGTATTTGTTTGGTAAATCACTGTGATGATCCAAGAATTTATGTCACTGAATAATGACATAACATCTCAGCTCTCATCCTCATACACTTTAGATGTTCCTGCTGAAACTCACTCTATTGCTGTAAAATGTTTGCTTATGACAGCAATATTTGGAATATGTTCTTATATGTGGCCCATTGCCCCCCACTCTCTACAGCCTTTGTACAGGTTTCTTGCACTAAGAGGTTGATAGGTATGTTTTTTAGGTATGGCTGCACTGCATGTTATATGTATATATATATGTTTTTATATATATATATATATATATATATATATATATATATATATATATATATATATATATATATATATATATATTTATATATATGTGTGTGTGTCATTGTATGCCTATGTACAACACATGCATAATTCCACAGAGCTTTTGCGCTATTGTTTTATGCCTCTATTGCATGATAGGTTTGAAAAAGCAGCAGTAATTCTGACAGCTCAGATGGTGTAGTGGTATGTTGCTGTGATTGTAGAGCACAGCTTCCTAAGTTCAAGACTTTGCTGCAGTGATTATTTTTTCTTGGCATTACAAGGGCTGTTGGATACAAAGTGATTAAGGCACTTTTTAGCAGTTGTAAGTGGGTTTGCTCAGATTTGCACGATGCTAAGCTATGATAAAACATGGTTAATCCATTTTAGCTTTACTTAGCGGCACTTACTCCCACTTACCCACATGCTAATTTCTTTGAAAGAAAAGAAAAAGGGTGACAGGAAAGTGGTGAAAAAAGGGGAACACAGAGGAAAGTACAGTATGAAAGGTAGCTAGGGATGTGCAGGACAGGTGTAGGAAAGGTCCATAGCTGTCCATTTCTTCTACAGCAATAGCTGTGACTGTCTACAGAATTTGGAAGTGAATTTGGATACTCAAACCCCTGGAAGAGGGGTGAGGACAACAGTTATGTATTGCCATGCCAACTGGACCATAGGTTCATAGGTTCATAGGTTCATACTAGGCTATCTGCCCGAGGGCATTTACAAGCCTAGCCCATAGTTTTGTGGCTTACGCCACCCCTTTAGTATGGGGAACTATACCCATTATTTTGCTGTGCCTCTGTTGAGCAGTGACACTGAGGTAATCCCTGGGGTATATCTGCGATCTCCCATCCATTGGTCAAGATTTCTCTTGAACAAGGCCAGCGAGGTGCTCTGCCTCACATATACCGGGATTTTATTCCACAGCATAGGGAGTCTTTGGGTGATGAATCTATCCCTCCAGCATGTCCTATTAATAGCCGTGTCGGGGTTTAAGTCTCCCGCCCTTGTGGCTCTGATGGATCTAGATTTTTTGAGGTGAAGCATATTCATCAAATCTAGGTTTGACATGGCCTTGTATGTTAGGCAAAGGTCACCTCTGAGCAAGCGTTGGCGACTGAATAGAGCTGGAGTTCTTTCAGTCGGGCAGCATAGGACAGATGTTTGAGACCCTTTATCCTTTTGGTGAGGAACTTTTGTGGCCTCTCCAGCTGCTGCAAGTGTCGGGTCAGATACATTCCGAATGGGGCATTGTACTCAATCATTGGTCTGATGAGTGATGAGTATAGGGAGACTATGACCTCCCTTGATCTAGATGAGAATCCCTTCATGATAAGGTGGGCAATGTAGAAGGTCTTCCTAACTACTTTAGCTACATGGGTGTCGAATGACAGACTACTATCAACCTGGGTCCCCAGGTCCCTGATAACTTCTTCTGTGCTCAGTGGATTGCCACCAATTTGGTAGCTAGGGGTAACCTTGTTTTTCCGAAGGGTATGACTATGCATTATTTGGCATTTAACTTTAGGCCAAGGTTCAGGCACCAGTTATCCATTTCTGTGAGACCCTTCTGAAGGATATCTGTGTCAGATGTGTTTTCTACTATGGCCCAGTTTGCAGTCATCTGCAAACTTTGTCAGCCATAACCCTCCTGTGTTTGCTTGTACTTCGGAAAAGTAAATGCCAAACAAGAGTGGGCCCAGGACTGAGCCCTGTGGTACACCACTTGTGACAGGCTTTGAGTCTGACATGGCGCCAGCAACTTTGACCCTGTGGGTTCTGTCACTCAGCCAGTTTGCAACCCATCTTGTGATGTTTGGGTTAACATTTAAGCTGATGAGTTTTTCAATGATACCGAGTGGGGTATTGTATCAAGGCCTTCGCCAGATCGAGGTAGGCTGTATGGACTGCCTTTCCCTCATCAATGGCTTTGGTGACTGTTTCGAAAAAGTCAACCAAGTTTAGAAGGCATGATCTGCCTTTGACAAAGCCAAACTGGGATGGATCCAAAGTCTGCAAATTCCTATGTCTTTATTTATGAGGCCCATTATGATCCTCTCCATGGCTTTGCAGATAAGGCTTGTCAAGCTAATGGGCGGTAATTTCCAGGGTCGGTGGAGGCACCGCTTTGTGAAGTGGGACCACAGTTGCAGTGCGCCACTCCTGGGTACGTATCCAGAGGTAAGACTATGATTAAACAGCTGTCCTAGCTGTGGGTTTAATTCCTCATTGAGTTCGTGGAGCACACAGCCGGGGACACCATCAGGTCCCATGGATGCTGTGTTTTTGCTTTGAGAGAGCAGTTCTCACTTGGGCGTTGGAGATGTTTGGGGGCTGCAATCGCTGGTATAGATATCGCCTTTTGGGGAGTTTGCACTGAACCTGTCAGCCAGTATGTTGGCAATGTCTGTAGGATCAGTAATCTTCACATCATTTTGAACTAGTTCTGAGCATATCTGGGAGTTTCCTCCCAGGTTTCTAACATTGCTAAAGAAGGCCTTATGATTGTCTTTTGAGTCTTTAGCTATTTTTCTCTCAAAATTTGCTTTGGATGATTTTATGAGAGCTCTTAGTTTTTACTTATAGTGATCAAGGGTGTCTTACCTTTTAAGGATTTTGCTCTATCTTGTAGTAGCTTCCTCCTTTTGTTGTAGAGTTTGTTTATGGCTGGGGTCCACCAGACTGGACGCTTGCCTTTGGTACAAAGAGTCTTTGTTTTGCTTGGGATTGCCTTATCCATGCAGTCCTGCAGGTGCTGGTAGAAGGCATTTGTAAGTGATTCAGCGGCTTGAGTACTGTTTTCCGCTCGGGGGCCTTAAAGGAGACCACACTAGTCTTTAGAAGTGTGAAGTCGGCTTCGAGAAGTTCTTTACTGTGGTCTTTTTATTTCAGGTGGGGTGGGATGAGGACCTCCAGTGAGATTAGTTTGTGATCTGATCTCACCAGTGAGGGGTATACTTCGGTGTTGAACATTGTGCTCCCATGTTCGTGATGATGAGATCAAGTATGTTTTCTCCTCTTGTGGGGATGGTGACTAGTTGTTCCATGGCATTTGAGTTTATGAATTCCAGGAACTTTTGGGCTAGGGTGTTTGGGCTTGAGTAGTGTTCCCAGTCTATATTAGGGTAATTGAAGTCACCTAGTATGATGGTGTTTGGTGATACATTTATCCCCTCTAGTGTTTTCACGAAGGCCATGTGAGGTTCCTGAGTTTGTGAGGGTGGCCTGTAACATGCTACAATTTGCAGAGCAGTCTTGCCTATGGTTAATTGCACCTGGATGGTCTCCGATGCATCGTGCGTTGCCACCAGTCTTGAGGTGTGGGTGTCTTTGATGAATATGGATACCGCCCCTCCTTTCTTGGTATTGTCTGGATTTTGGGGCGGAACGCATGATAAGAGGTAAAACCTGATAGTGCTGGGGTGCTCTCAGGAGCCTTGAACCAGGTTTCTGTCACTGCACAGACATCGATGTTCTCCATACTGAGAAGGGCCTGGTTATGCATTTTGAGATTTAGACTTCTGGCATTGAGCAGCATTACCCTTAGTTTTTTCCTTTTTGTGTTCTAGGGTGGTAGGTTTAGAATTTGAGCCTTGCCTAAAAAGGCACTATGGGGTGGCAAGAGCCTTTGCCAATATCCGAATCCCAGGGTGACAGGTGCAAGCCATCCCTTGCGTGGCTTGTCCAGCATGTCATCCCAGGCAGACAGACATTGGATCCCCTTTGAATGACACCAGAGTTTAAGCCAATTGTTAAAGCTGATCATCTTATCTCTGTATTGTGGCATCATTCTTGGTGAAGGTAGGATACTGCTCAAGGTCAGGGTCATACCAGCCTGGGCTACATAATCAGAGAGCTCCTCAATGTCTCTTTTCATGTAGTCCTCAGGTCGTTTACACCAGCGTGGACAATGACTGAGTCATATTTGTACCTGCTGTTGAGAGACCTGAGTGCTTGCGTTATGTGGCGGATTCTAGCACAGGCAGCTTACTGTGACCTTCTCCTTACTCAGTCTGGTGAGCGGGACGTCAGTGTGTCTGACTATGGAGTCACCAATGACTAGTGTGTCTGGCATTGTGTTTGGCCTTAAGGGCTGTGACTGTTTGACACTCTGACTGTGAGGTCTATGTGTTGCAGGTGTTGTGTTCTGAGGTGATGGTTGTTTGGGTGTCTGCTTTGGTGGCCTCTGCTGTTTTGGTAGATTTTTGATCAGAGAGTATGTCTTTGTGTGTTTATGTGTATGATTTGAGGTTGTGATGGTACTATGTGAGACTGGGTCTATAGTGTGTGTGGTAACCTTCTCCTCCTGACTGGTCTTGCCAGTCCTATGTTGAGAGAGCTCAGCCTCCAGTTTGACCGTATAGTTGCATTTGTGTTTTGTGGGAGGAGGAGAGGGTTGTCTGTGTACATGAGGCAATTGTAACATTGCATCAATATTCCCAGGTTCACCAGCTGAGCAGGAGAGGACACTAGCAACTGATCCCTCGACATGCTAGAAGGACTAGACAAAAAAACTTTAAAAGAGATTCCGGGGGACGTGGGTGACCGAGAAATGGGGGTTTGCCTTTTTGGGGTGCTATCTATAAGAGTGCCGTATCAAGGTAATAAGTACTGTAGGAGCAAGTACTAGGTTTAACAGATAGAGAAAAGTCTACTTGGAGTCAAGTAGAGATGATCTTTTTAGGTATTAGAGAAAGTGCTAGTAACAGGGATGCTTAAAGGTAAGATTGAAAAGAATGCACTCTGCAGTGTGCACTAGAGAAGTTAGATATGAAAGTAGGTAACTTGAGTTTTACCTGTTTAAAAAGTTAAGGTTTAGTGGAGTTACTATTTTTAAAACAGCAAGATGGACTGAAAGGGGTGGTTACTTTTGTATTTTGGTACTATGAAATACTGTAGGATGGCCAATAAATTTAAATAATTGAAGGGGTGGGATTTCAAAAGTGATGGTTTTGTGATTACTCACATAAGCCAGTGAAAGTAGAGAGAAATGAGATATATGGTCAGATTAACATTAGAGGCGGGCAACTAGAAAGACTCAGAACAGAGAGAGCTGTGGTCTCTTTTGAAGTTTTAATATGCTGTTAAAACAGAATGCAAGCAAAACACAAGATAAAGAAAACAAACTACAGTATTCAAAATATAGAAAGGCAATACAGAAATACAAAAAATAACAGCAAACTAACCTTTCCTTCACAGCAAAGTGTAGCAGAGTCTGGATGAGCCTTTCTGGTAAAGCTTTTCACCAGATTTCATGTGTCCAGTGGACACGAGTGTGAAATGAACAGCTATGTATGGGGCTTAATTTTTTTTTTTTTGGAACAGCTTGCCCTTTTTTTTTTTAAGGTGAGAGTGGGATGTTGGGGAAGGATAGCAGGTACATTTGGGGAGGTAAGTTGGGTAGGAAGACAGACAAGACAGCAGACAGTGGTGGTATATGACACATGTGGAGGGTAAACACCTTGGATGGGGAGGGTGGTTGGGAATCAGATGCACATGAGCCCTCAAATAGATATAGTGAGACTGAGGTCCCCATACATTTGCAGTCACCACTGCACCTTCACAACCCCGAAGGTGGCTGTGCTGGGGGCTGAACAGGAAGGGCAGGCTGACCCTTAAGTTGTGCCATGCAGCCCTCAAGCTGGTGAAGCTGATCACCGAACTCCAATTGGAGGACGCTGCGCACCTGTCCCTGAACCTGACTACAGGTGACGGTCTCATCTTCAATCACGCTCCTGGTGGGGGGGGGCAAGCCTCATCCGCTATGGCGATTCCACCCAAAGTTGGTGCAGGACCAATGGAAGAGGAAGGCCCGGGTTGGGTCCCAGACATGCTGTGGCCTGGTGCCATGGCCAGATGAGGCGGGACAGGTGGATCCGCTGGGATCTGCCTTCCCAGACGTGCTATGGTGTTCAGGTTTTAAAAAAATATGTTGGCTAGTCATGAACAACACATTTCAAGATTAGTTATAACAGCATGCATGGGTGTTCCAATTCACCTTGTAAAACAGTTTTGAATCAGTTGCATAGCAAACAGAGCACATGCATATATGGAACCACAGTGAACATTATAACAACATGCAAGTTACATTGACAGCAACAGACTGCCAGTTATAGTATTTGAACAAGGTTCTTTAATATTCAAACAATTCAATATTTGTAGAACAATAAAACACAAGTCCCAACAGTAGGTTTGGAGAAAGACATACCCATTATTTATGTGTATACATTATTGATGCAGATGGGGGAGTGATGGCAATTAACAACTGTGTAAGCTACTATTTTTCACAAGTATACTGATCAGTACTCTCCTCATTACTCTCCAGGTCTGACCTCACTTTACATGTATCTATGGCCTAGGGTTGGACAGTGGAAGTGTTGTACACAGAGTATATTAGTAATGTCTTCTTACAGCTACTACAAACATTTCCTTACCTGGCAGACCTGTGGAGGATATTTCTGTTAACAATACCTGACTTTTTCTACACATATTCAGGGTTACATATGTGACACTGAATGGGATGTCCTGCACTTACGCTTTGTGTATGTGCTACTGACATACTCTGTAATGACAACAAAGCTTTCAGGTTAAAAAACCCTTTCTCAATGTATGACAACAGATATAGTTAAAAATGCCCATATAAATACAAAAAGGAAATCATGTGACCTGCAGCCATGGTCAGATAATTGACAATAATCTCACAAATGTAACTAATAATCAAAATGCATCTAAAATACATATCATAAAAATGTCAATTCCTGATTACATTATGTACACAATAATAAAATAATAAAATAATATAGATCACTTTATGACTTTATCACTTTTTATGATATGATAAAAATGTCAATTCCTGATTACATTATGTACACAATAATAAAATAATATAGATCACTTTATGACTTTATCACTTTTTATGATATGTATTTTAGATGCATTTTGATTATTAGTTACATTTGTGAGATTATTGTCAATTATCTGACCATGGCTGCAGGTCACATGATTTCCTTTTTGTATTTATATGGGCGTTTTTAACTATATCTGTTGTCATACATTGAGAAAGGGTTTTTTAACCTGAAAGCTTTGTTGTCATTATAAAGATTTTTCACTCAACTATTCTCGTTTCATTTGGATTTATAACGGTTTATATCAGTGCTTTGCTTTGCCTACTGACATACTCTGCCAGGATTTCTATCTGTCAGCCTGCTTATTGGCAGCAATGACCACTAGCCGTAACAGCGTGACAGTTGAGAGACATGTATTGGAAAAAAGTGCTTGCTGTCTGTACTTATCTTGCTGTCATTTGCAGCCTTGGGGTAGGACAGTGGAAGTGTTGTACACAGTATCTTAGTAAAGCCTTCCTACAGATACTACAAACATTTCATTACCTGGCAGACCTGTGGAGGGAATTTCTGTTAACAGTACCTGACAATTTCTACACATATTCACATATTCTTGTGAGACAATATGCATTCAACGTATTACCACTGCTGGGATTTGAACCGTGTCTATTTGTGCTAAAAATGTACACCACACTTGTGTTTCATCACAATGAGCTATTAAGGAATTGCAAACTCTTTCTTGACTTTTTACTCCCTACTACTCTCTGGTTTGCACAATCTGACCTTGTAGTTCTGACATTCATGCATGGCAGATAGTTCTTGTACTGTGTATTCATACTTTGACATATTACAATCTGGAAAGCAATGGTTAACACAAAGCACTACTGCAGGGGATAAAAGATTAGGGTTTACAGCTTACTATTCAGGGTTCATATCTTGGTGCATGGCACATTTCATATAGTTGTTCACCTTTTTTACAGCTTCACAATCTTTGTAAGATGAGCCTCACTTCATTCTTGCTGTCAGAGCCATGGTTGCTGTGCAGAAGCTGTACACATTTATATTCCTACCACAACATAACAAAGTAAACACAAAAGTCTGGGGTTTTTACTTTTATTGAAAGTTACAGAGACCTTTATTGTTAAATATCCTGCACATCACTATTAATCTGCTAATGGTCATTTCTTAATTACACACAGTATACACTTTACCTATTGGTAGTTGACATTTTACTCCTTTCTATTTATTTTCCCTGAATACTGCAAGCTAGATTGGTATTGGCCAGCCTCCCGGCACAGGCTTAGCAGCCTGTTTGCTTGTACATCTATGTTTGTGGCTCTCTCATCTGCAGCTGTACAGGAGATAAAGAAACATTTATGAATACCTATCAGTCACATACTCAGGCTGGACTTTGGGGAACAATGAGTGATACTGATACTTACACACTTCTGGGACACTCTGTGCCCATGCATCATGGGTTCACTGGTCCAAGAGCTCCCTCTTCCTACACTTGAGGTCAGCATAATGGTACTGGACCTGCTCACCAGTTCGAGGGATGCAAGTAGTACTGGTGAGATCTTGTGAGATGGTCCCAGGCCTTCACTTTGTATTGTGACCCCTGGTACTGGTTCTGCAGCAGTCTCCCTTCATGGTCTTTTGCAAGGAGTCCAACCATGACCCTGGACTCCTGAATGCCCAAACGCTGCTCCTAAAAGCGTGCACCCTCACCAACACCAGCCATAGTGTCTGCAGTGATCAGCTACAACTAGTTATGGCTGTTTTCCTGCCTGTGAGGTTTAAATAGTGCTGAATTCCTGCACTTTGCCATGATTGGATGATTTTGAATATGCTGAGCTACTCTAAGCAATATGCAAACTCACTTGGCTAAGGTTGGCAGTGCTTAATGGGATAGATATTGAACACTGCTTACCAATGCACAAACCCCCTTATCTGGGATACTTATTGCTTAGCATTTACATTTCAGCAATGCTTACACCAGTTTAACATAGCTGAGCACTACTTAGCATTGCTCACATTTCATTTTATAAAGTAGCAGGATTATGGGATTGATTCCTCATTACTGACATATTATAATTTTAGGTTTACCTTCCATGACATCCCCCTATGTGCTTTCATTAACTTATATTCTTGTGTGACTATACTGTATGGGTCACTTGTTTTTATATGGAGGTTTCACTTCTTTTCTAGACTGACATCTCACATATGGACCTGTTACACTACCCTGGTTGACAAAAACAGTTGCTACATAATTTAAGTTTAGAAATATAATTTTAACACTACGTTCCAATACAAAATAAAGCTGCCTGTTTTGGTATTTAAACTGTGAGCATCTGCATATAAATGCCAGGACTCTATCCACTACACTATCTCAGCTTGGAAAATTCACCTGTATATTTGCATTAATCTCCTAGGGGTTGTTTAAGCTATGCTAAGCAGACAGCCATAACATTCAAACCCACTTAGCTATGCTTAAACATTTCTTAGGCTTAAAAAAAGTTTATATTATTTTTTATATTATGCTATATAAGTGAGTCTTGTGGTGTTCTGACAACTCATTGAGGACTGCAGTTATGACATAATGGCATTCATTTGGCTTTCAGGATTCTGTCCTTCAGGGACTCCTGCTAATACAAATCCTATCTATCAACTTTCTGTGTGAGGGCAATTTTTCAAGCATGTCCCTAATTAATATTTAGTCCCTCCTTCATATATGCCTTTGTTAACATGCACTGCTATAAGGGAATATTGGCATACATTTCCTTTCAGACTTCTACCCTTCCATAATTCATACTAATGCATGACCTGTTCTGTATCTTTTTTCTGTGTGTGTGGGGTTGTATTGTGCTTTTTCACTTTTGGGGAATTTTTCCTCCATTATGTGTGCATTTGCACACATTTCCTGCTTTAGCAGATTGCAAAAGTGTTGTATAGCACTTTAGCAATGCAAGGGGTGTGTCACAGAACCTGTCACACACCCCCTACATTGCTTACTTGTAGCCGATTGTTATTTCAGTGTCCAAGGACACTGAAATACTGGCATAATATTAGAGCAAAGCTTTAATATTATGCCAGTTTGGCTTAAAAAGTGCTGTATGGCACTTTCTGAGTGTAGTGGGTGTGTTTAGTGTCTGTGCACTACTTGGAAACACCCCCTGAACTCATTCACAGTTCATGTCCGCATGGGAAGTACAGCAGTGTGCCTTCATGAATATTCAAGGCAAGCTGCTCTTCTAAATGGACAGAAACCACTCCGTGCAAGAATACTCTTATTCTTGCATGGAGTTTCTTGAATCTGGGGGATACATAATTATGGTTAAGCAATGCAATAGTGCAGAAGAAAAAAAAATGCCTAATTGCTACAATATATACTAAATGATATATGCTAAGTTGAAATATTTATAATATTGTAATTATGCAAGTAAGAGGCTTTTTTGATTTTCCATTCATTATTTTTCAGGGTTGCTGTTCTTGTAGGGCGATTTTTTTTTTTTTTTTGTGAGTGCACGTGTGTATATATTAGGCAGTTATTATATACTTATCTCCAGCAAAGTTTATACGATACTTATAGTGACTTATTAAAATTTTTAATGTCATTTCTCAGAAAATTTCAGGACTCTAACTATGTTGTTAGGTTGCTTTGAGGTGTAACATTTCACAGTTGCTAGATGTCAAAGTCTTAATTGTATGGTGGGAAAGTGCACTAAATAGCACAGAGATGTTTACTTGCAATTTGAAGAGATGAGCTTGACATGTTATACTGATAACAGACAGTAATTTGTTGATATTACTTGAAATATTTAAGGCAACTAAGCAGGTATGATTATGTGCTGAGACTATCAAAATACGGTGCCCCAATTAGTTAAGAGAATGTGCAGAAAACAGAACTCTGACTGTGATGCCAGTGATACACAGGTTTCAGTAGAGCAGCCATATTACAAGGGCTTTATGTTTAATTGACTTGTATATTTGCCTCTGATTATAGCATCTTTATTAAGGAAAAATATACTAATATAGAGATTGTTGATAGTATTCTGCGCTGACTTATTTGGGCCATTGACTATATTCTAATGTTTTTGTGTGTCCTTTAATGCATCATGGTTTCCACTGACAAGGTCTAGAAAGGATAATTTATTTATAAGAAACATTGATTTTTTGCTTTTATGCTAAACCTGATGGTTTCTTATCTGTGTTAATTATAGAGGGTACAACCATGGATGGGGAGCTGAAAGGTTTTGTTTCTTAGTATGATATCTAAGATATTGTCATTCCAAATTTTGTCTCATACTATTTGCCCCAAGCTGTTTCAACATAATGAGTTAATATCTAGGTGTATGTGTCTGATGTTAGGCTTACTCAGCCTGTGTTTGGGTTGTTAATATCTTCTATAACATTGGTGTTTTCCTTGAGTTTTTTCTGTCCTGGAACAGTAGTCATATAGTGCAGAAAAATACAAAACTTGAATCTATATATTCATTTGGGCTTCTGGGATTTGTACTTTGTAATATGAATGAAAAACGTCTCATGCAAAAAAATAAGGATCTCAGCTACATTTGCCATGTATTTCGAAGCAACAGCCAGTTGTAGAAAATGTGTCTCTTATTTTACTAATCAAAAAAAAAAATATTTGTAACCTGAAAACTCCAGATATTTTATTTTATGTAAATACCTTCAGAGTTCCTTGCTAGCAACATTTGTTTAAAAATTATTTGAAATGTTTTCTCTCTTTTGGCAAACTGATATACTGTACATATGCACTTAGTTCTTCCTTTGATAGTTGTATTTTTATACTGTTGCCTTACTGGGTTGACTACTGCTTTCAGTTCATTTACTTATTTATTTATTTATTAATTGATTGACTGATTTATTGATTGATTTATTTTATTTATTTTTAATGTCTGTCACAGTGAATTGTCTGTTGCCTCATCATTTCCTTGTGTAATATGTTTGAAGTAAATGTACAGTGTTGGGGGGAATTGGTATTTTATTAGGTGAGGTTTTGTTCCAGGATGTAGTAAGAGAGTCTGCTTCTGGCACTTCATGTTGTGGTTGTAAAATGAACATGTTTCTGAAATAACCTGAGAAATGGAATGGGGTTGCTACCTTTTGCCAGGCAAAAAAAAAGACTAAAGTTACACTTTACACTGCCCCTAGCCCTGCATCTCTCCCTCTACCTCTTTCTCCACCAACCCCACTCACCTGCATACCCATTTTGTAATGTAAGTAAACACATTAGTGAGAGGCATAATATCTTTTTTTACCACTCAGACTTGACAGCAATGCTTTAAAAATCAGTCTGAGGTGGCAGTTTTAGAAGTTCCTGCATTCTGTATATGCTGACAATCAGAAACCTAGAGTTTGTGGGTCTTTCTGAACTAAGATATAATAATTATGATTTCTAGATTATCTGGCAACAACAGAAAGGAGTCAACTATAGAGAAAACAGAATTATAACAGATGTTTTAAACCTGTAATGGACTGAATCAAATTTTAGCTAGTCTTCAAGAAATTAACATGCCTTTCAGTTCATAAGACACTGTGGTTGCTGGATGTAGCAATTCTGATAATCAAAGCTGTTTATGTCTTTTTCTCTTGAGCTACAATGTATGACCTGTTTTCTTCCATTATCTTAGCTGTTGGTATGGGATGAGTCATGGCTCCAATTACCCTCAGATGTTGCAATGTTTACACAGCCTCCAGTGTATCAGCCTTGCACTATTATGTCTTTCAGTATACAAGCACTGAACCTAAAGAGTACCACAACCTGCAACAAGATGAACTACTGTTTCTAGTTCTGTGCTGCAAAACCTACATTTTTTGTATCACCTACTTTTTTTTGTGGATTCTGCGAACCATCTAGTTTGTTGTCCACTATTTTGAGCTGACAATAACAACCTTCCATGTTGCTGTTTAAATTCACTTTGCCTGAGCCTCTCATGACTTGACTCTTCATCAACATGTGGTTGTACTAAAAATCTCTGTACTTTTCATAATTGTGGGCTTTTAGCTTCACAGTTTTTCTTCCCCATCATACTCATTGTATTCTTTATTTTGCTGTTTTGCACTTTCTGTTGATACCATTTTTTTATTTTGTTCACTTATGATATAATTTCTATGCATGTTCCTTTCCTGCAGTTTTCAACTAAACTAAGCACAGAGGGCATTTTAAATTATTCTGTTCATATTTTAAAAATTTCACTATGGTTGGATATGACAATGCCAATAGATATGTGTGCAATTCCACAATCACCAGCCTGCATGTGTTGTCAGTTTCAAGTATGTCCATGCCTGCTTTTGAATAAAGGGTATATAATCTTGATAAACACTGTTTTGGTATATCATATGATGGACATGCAGCAGTTGTCTTGTTTCCTTATCAAGCTTATCCAACTCTATTTGGGGGAACTCAATCACACCAAAACTGCAGGTTCTAAGAAGAAGTGTATTTATATCTTGAACTTTATTCCTAGGTGTTAAAGCAGTCTTCAGCATTAGTTGCAATCTTCTAAAATATTCCTTACTGAGCTTTGCTCTCATTTGTTAATACTGTATTGCTGACCCTTCATTTAATTTAAAATATTTTATACTCTTTCTTGTTCTTGTCTTTTATTGCATGTTCATCCTCGAGTTTTATATTTTCACAATGCTTCAGTTTTCTTCTCTTAAATGCTGTTTTCATTTTTACATTTATCAAGACCAAATGACATTCTTATCTCATATGAGAAAGTTTTATTGACCTATTCTTCTTCCAGTTGTTTATCTGATGAACTATACAATTTTAGATGAACAACAAAAAATATATGTTGTATCTTTTGAGAGGAAGATTTTCCTAGAATCAGACTGAATCTATGACCTAGCCTACAAAGGAACACCCTAAGAGACTGGGTAATGGTGACAAGGGTCACCCTGGAATATTCCATAATGGATTTTCATACACAGAATAGCAATTTGCCCTGTTTTATGGTTCACCTGCAAAGTGGTTTGCTACTTTTTCATAGAATTTGCAATAAACTTTACAATGTGTGATGGATCTTCTAAATTTGTAAGCATTCTCTAATCCAAGAATATGAAACACTATCTTTTTTGTAATGTATATGTGCAATACTGTGGCTCCTGCTCTAATTATAGGTCTCCATCTTTGTTTTATTTGACAAAAGATGATGCTTTGTTCTAAATACCTCTGTTTTTATGTTCCTTTTGCATGAAAATTCTGATTGTACTTAAGTCTAAATGATTGCATTCTGTCTGCATCAATTCCTGTATGTAGCCTGTATGTCATTGAGAGACAACTCTGTGGTAAAGAGTTTTTAAGTTAGTTTGCTGGTTCACTTTTAAGAATGAGTAGGATTATCCACATTGTCAACTAGTGTTGTGCAATTTCATAGTGTACATCTAAGTATCTTTTACCCAAGACTAAATCATGGTGTCTAGATAATATTAGTTTCAATCAAATGTTAGCTACAAAATCTGGACTTGGTGTTTTCCATCTGGAAGCCTTCCTTAACTTTGTCTCTTTGTCATTAGTAGGTACTTCATTCCAATCCATATCCTTAATATCAAACTTTCTAATTTCTTTATTTTTAATTTTGTTTTTTTTTTATCCATTTGCCTTCCTTGTTCTGTTTACCTGAGGCCTCATACATATTTCTCTAGATTGTTTTAATTTCCTCCATCATTGGTGGTATGTCAGTTATTGTTTTTTCTTTCCAATTTCCACAGAAATTTTTGGACCATCCCTTAACTACTTGTTTTGTATTCTTTTTAATCTTTCTAAGAGAATCTCTTGTTTTTTTTCAGCCTCTTCAGAGATTTCTAATTTATTGTTAGAAATATTGTAAGTCAAATCTTGATCTGTTTTGATGCTATGTTTTTGTTATAATGCGTTCATATTTCAACTATTCTTAGACCATTTTCTTCTGTATTCGACCATTAATAATACTTCTTTTCTTAACTGTTTCTCAATTGTTTCTAGTCAGTCTATCCATGGTGGCGATTTATTTCTTTTTTTCTTTCATTATGATTCCTTTGTAATACCTTGTCTGTTATTAGCTTCATAATGTATGCTGTTAATTGTTGTTATATTATGTGAAATGTGCTTCCAAAAATTATCAGTTTGACTTTTTAGTTCTTTTAATAATCAGTGTCTTATCTTTGATAGCCTCTGTCTCTCTTATATATTATTATGTTTACTAAGTTCTATTAAATTAAGCAAGACTTCTCAAATTATTATCTTCATAGTTGAGTTTCTTGTGTAATTCTTGCAACACGTGTGATCTTTTTTCTTTCTGCCTTGAAGCATCCTTTTTTGCATCATTTTCTGTTTCACTCTGTGTTTCCTTATCTATATTTGTTTTAATACACTCAATTAATGATCTTAGGTTAACATCTGTAATGTTTGATATTTTTCTGCTTCAATTACTTTTCTTTATTCTGTGTTTTGGGGACTGTCATTTTCTATTGCCATAATGGGGTCTCTTACATTACACTAACACTGTATCAAGATCTGTCATTCCTAGAGGACTTTACACAGCACTGATCCTACTGAGTTTGCCAGGTTTGGGCACTTTCTTATACTGGGATTAATGCACACAATTTTCCTTTATATTTTTATACTCTGTGACATATTATACAACAGCCTATATGAGTGTGTGTGTGTGTGTGTGTGTGTGTGTGTGTGTGTGTGTGTGTGTGTGTGTGTGTGTGTGTGTGTGCGTGTGTGTGTGTATATATATATATATATATATATATATATATATATATATATATATATATATATGTATATATATATATATATATATATATATATATATATATATATATATATACATGGATTCACTTTAGAAGCTGGAAATACTGAAATATCGAACTTCAGTATTTTTGGCCCATAAAGTGGAAACCTGAAAATAATGAAAACTCAGAAGCGGGAAATTCAAAATCTCGCATACCAGAGATTTTGAATTAGCGCCTCTGGTGTTTTGCTGTGGTTATGGATATTTAGGTAAGTGTTTATGTGTTAAGGGTTTTGGGTAGTGGCTGTGGTGTGCATTGGTGTGTTTTGTTAATGTGATGTGTGTGTGCAAGGAGAATGTAGCTTGTGTGGTGGTGTTTTGTGTGTTTTTGTATGTAGTGCGACCTCATAGTTAGAATATTTAAGTGGGGGGTGTATGGGGTGTGCATCCCCTCCACATGCTTTTTTTGTAGGACAGAGCTTGTGTTTGTGTGTGGGGAGGAAGTTGTGTGTTTGTGTACACCAAAAGCGGTAATTCAAAATCTCTGGTATGCGAGATTTAGAATTTTGCGCTTCTGAGTTTTTGTTCTTTTCAGGCTTCTACTTTATAACCTCGACATACTGAATTTAGATATTTCAGTATTTCGAGGATATAAAGTGAATATATATATATATATATATATATATATATATATATATATATATATATATATTGTGTCTGTATGCTTAACTGTTATGTCTAAAGCGTCTAAAGCTGTCAAATGGCCCACCATCCCTCAACTTGGGAAACTGTGACTACCTACCTCCGTGACTGTCATCTCTTAACAGCTAACTTCATTAAACTCCAGGTCACAAACTAATACACCATGTCTGCCACAGAATGTCAGGAGGACATGTTCTTATCTGTAGAATTATAGCGGTTCAGCATTGTGAAGTGTAATGCCATATGCCATCATTGGTGTCCTTGGTGCCTGCTCTCTATCAGTAAAGTTGTAACAGAAAGTGGCTATCTAGTGGTATCCTAGCCACATCACTGGAAGATATGATTACTGATACCATCTGTTGAATCACACACCCAGCATGCACTCCTAGTGACTTGTGTCCTACATTAATTTATTGCCGTCATTCTTGAGCTGCTGTACCCACTGATCCCCTCTGCATGTCCTTCTACAATGAACAATTACACTCCAGTTACTGACGCAATACCTCTTAGATGTCATCACCTCTATATATGTCCCTGTACAATGAACCAGTAAACTCTGGTTACTGAAGCAATATCACTTTGGATGTCATCACCTCTGTATATGTCCCTGTACAATGAACCAGTACACTCCAGTTACTGAAGCAATATCACTTGGACGTTATCCTGGAAAAATGGCTTTAGAATGTTGCAATGGAAAATAACACCCATGGAGACTTTGTCTTACAATATAAAGGAGGTTCACTGGAAACATCCCTGAAGCATAAAAACAGCATGCTCATCCAAAAGACCATCTGAGTCAGCTCCACTCACCCATCACACACCATTTATTTTGGACAAACTTTCTACCATGTCTGCTCTTGTGCTTAAAGGTGATACATCTATGCCAAATATTTCTTTCAGAGAGTCCTGAGAACAAAACCTTTTTGATTTATATCTCAAAAGCCAAGCTTATTAAGCTCAGTCAGAGATCTCGGAGAACTTGAGGAAAATGATGTGGCTCTCCAGCTGAACAGGTAGGAAACATTTGTGACAGGTGACCCTGTTTGAAATATGCTACTTGTCTTCTACTACGTGCGTGCTGGATTATTGGACTGCACTACCATCTTCAACAGCATTCAGAAAACTGAAATTGGTCACCAGCAGAAAGAAGCAGGTTCACTCAAGCAGAACGAGACTTTGTATATGGATTAAGTAAGTCCTGTTTCATTGGTACCTGAGATTTCAAGATGAATTCCCTGCATGTGCTCAGTGTTAAGGAAGTTATAACCTACACCGAGAGTGCGAGACTTCAAGCTCCGCATAAAAAATAATTCTCAAGTTGATCACATTCACCGAAGAGGCTTCATATTATTGGGTCTTGATAAAAAGGAACTCTGAAAATATACAACAGACTATATTGATTCTTGTAGTCTGCTTGCTTGCTATTCTGTCTTAACATGCATTCTGTGTATGGTGACAAGGTATCATTTGGCTGTTAAATGAGTACCCCTCACAGTGAGCAGAGTTCCACTGCCACCACAGAAGACTCTAGAGCAGAACAGAGCAGTTGTGAATCAATGTAGTCGTATGGGCCAACAAATCTACTAAAACATGTCGAAGAGGTTTAACCAGCCTGGAAACCTGCAGTTATTGAAGTAGGCAGTTTTACAGCAGCTCTTGTCCATTAGGAGTTTTTTTACTTCTTCTGAGGCTCTTGTTACATAAATGAGGATGTTTTCAGCATAATCGATCTGAAAACTCATGTCTACTGAATAAGGTAGCTTTGCTGCATTTTCTGGATATGATGAGTCTTTTATATTTGCTCTGAGGCTCGATCAACGTATATGAGGTGGTTTTCGTATTCCCCTTGAGGTTCTAATAATGCTATTTTTCAAGATTTTGGCTTTGCAGGTTAGTGACTATGTTCTGGCTAACCTTACTGTTGTTTTTTATGCTGCTCTGTAGTGGAGGTCAGTTGAGGACACTATTTGGCAGTGAATTACAGCATCATAGACTACTCAAGTCAATGACTGTGTTAACCTTAATGTTGCTTCTTTGCTGCTTTTGAGTGGAGGTTAGTTGAGGACATTATTTGGCAATGAATTGCAACATTCTTGGACTCTTCATGTTAACGGCTGTGCTTACTGGAACGTTTTCATGTTATATTGAGTGATCACTTTTAAGGGTGAATTTAGTTCCTTTTCATGTCCATTTTTTGTGGAGATGATTTGGTAACAGTTTCGTTGTAACTTGGATTACCTCAGCTGATGGTGCCGTTCGCTTTTGCTGGGATTCTCTAATGTTGTATTAAGGGATCGTTTAGTTGGGCAAATCTAGTCCCGTCTCTTCATTATTATCCCTACTGAATTGGGATTACTTCAAGCGAAGATGTTGTCCAAACTTTGAGACACTTTACTGCTGTGTCAAGGTACTGTTTGCCAGGACATATCCTGGATTTTGTTTCCCTTTTGGGACTTTATGCTTGGACATAGATTTTTTTCTTTCTGTTAATTCAATGTACAGTCTTGTGATGACATCTTAGCCATAAGGGTATTTTTATATATATATATATATATATATATATATATATATATATATATATATATATATATATATCCTTTTTTTTTACATTTGTTAGTTATAACCTACATGTTGTGGATGATTTGTTGATATTATAATCTTGTATATGTAGGAATACTTATTTGTTAAAAGTGCTTCATTTTGTAGTGTATTTTTTTTTCAACTTTGCATATTGCATATCTACATACCACCTTAATAATTCTTTACCTATCCTTACCTCCTTGCAAAACCTCTGACTAATCCCTACATCTACTCTCCTTCAATTATATACATCATAAACAGCTATACACCTCCTACTAAAGTTTCACCCCACCTCTTTATATCTACTCCTCTTTCTTTACTCCATTTTTCTCCCTATCTCTTATTTTTCCCACTCTACCACTATGCCTCTCCACACTATTACAATATTCTAAATATATCCTTTCATCTGTATCTACTCTTCCATCTAACATTGCATGACACAAATCACATACCTCTTAAACTTACACACTCAACTTCTACCTACACACACACTCTTCCTAGTTATTCCTCAATAGGCTCAACCATATTTTCTACAGACACATTTCTACTAGCCAAAGTAAAAATCTTCCAACAACAAAAAGTCAGCCATATCTATCCCAAACGTTATTACTACTAGAAAACCAAAGGACAGCCACACCACTTCACTGAAAACACCCTTTCTAACTTAATAAAATGTGGGGATATACACCCAAACCCAGGGCCTCTTTCCAAAATGCAAAACCAACCAAATCTCTAAACTTTACTACCATTAATATACAAAGCATTAGAAACAAAATTCCCCACTTCCATGCATGGTTACACCTAAACAGACCTGATATCACAACTATGAAAGAGACATGGCTGAAGTCATGCATAAATAATACAGAATTCCTACCCCCCAACTATTCATGCTTTAGAAAGGACAGACCACACAAAAAGGGTGGGGGCGTTGCCTTAATATACCCAAGTAGCTATACCATAGTTCCCTGCTCAAAACCCATTCCACATTTCGCCCCTGCTGAACTCTTAGTTACAATATTAAAACTAAATAACCACAAAACCCTATGCATCACAGTTTTATACATTCTCCCAGGTGATAACATTCCCATTCTAGAAGATATTCTAGCCTGGTCATCCAAACATATTCAAAATAAAACTATCATACTAGGGGATGTAAATATAAATTGATCAAATATCACCAATCAAAACCTCCAAACAAATATCAACCTATACAACTACACCCAACTAATTTCTGATATAGCCAGGTCCGACAATCAAATGAAACAAGGCTCAACTTTAGATTGGATCCTTTTGTCTGAACCAAATAAAATCTCCACTTTTGGAACTTTACCAAACACTATCAGTGACCACCTACCAGCCTTCACCATCCTCAAAACTACTACAACCACCAGTAATCATCACTTAAAACTAATAAGAGACCTGTCCAATTTCTCTCCAGAACCTCTAAATGAAATCTTATATCATACTAACTGGACTCCTTTACATAACATTACCCTACATGAAGCAGTTGAATTATTCAATTCAACATTTCTCAAAATCCTAGATGAGGTAGCACCATTCAGAATAAAGAGAGTCAAGACTAATCACACAACTTGGCTCACAAAACCCAAAAAGCAAATCATGTTCTCTAGAGATAAAGCTTGGAGAACATAGCAAAAACACAAAAACCCAGCTGACCTGGTACAATACAAACAACTACGTAATCAAGCCAAAAGACAGGTTATTAAAGATAAAAAAGGAATATTACTATAAGCTACAAAAGCAGCATAGACTAAACCCTCAAAAATTCTAGGGAACAATAAATTCCCTTATTCACCCAGGGTCTAACTCCGGTCCCTGCCCATACCCTGATAAAACCCCCTCAGATATAGCCTCTTGCTTCAACATATATTTTATTGACACCATTGCAAATCTGACCACTACTTTCCCTTCTTCAAACCGAAACTCACCAGACCAATATACTACTTATTCTAAACCATCCCCACTACCATCTTTTTTCTTTTAGTCCCATACCCACAAGCACCATAAAGAAGCTGCTTTATAAACTCAAACCTTGCTCCTGTGCTCCTGACAACCTACCTGCTAAATTCCTAAAAATAACTGGTAGTTCCATAGTGTGCCCCATTAGTATACTAATCAATAGATCAATCCAAGAGTCTTACATTCCCAATATCTGGAAAAAAGCTTACATTCTGCCCCTGCACAAAGGTGGCAAAAATTCAGACATCTCAAACTTCTGGCCAATAGCCATTTTCTCCCCCATCTCTAAAATACTTGAAAAATGTGTCCACACTAAACAAATCAACCACTTAATCAACACCCAACTATTCACCCCTACCCAACATGGATTTAGACCAGGCCATAGCACAAATACAGCTCTCATCTCCTTTTTGGATATAGTAAATCGAGCATGCGATTCAGGTCTGATCATCTCTTAACTCTTCCTTAACCTTTCAAAGGCATTTGATACAATTTCTCACCCCATTTTACTCTCTTAACTTAATAACCTAGGTGTCTCACCCTCAACCCTAAGTTGTTTCTCTAGCTACCTTTCTGACAGATACCAATCAACCAAATGGCAGCAATCCTCTTCCACCTTCTTAAAAATCTCCACAGGTGTCCCCCAAGCCTCAATATTGGACCCTCTACTATTCAACGTATTCATCAACAATTTCCATGAGTCACTAATACAGGCTGATGTAATACAATATGCATATAACTCAACAATTATCTGTACTGCAAAAACCCCTTCTGAGCTTCAATTACTAACCCAAAATGCCTTCACATCCACTGAAAAATGGATGTCAAATAATCACCTCACTCTCAACCCAAGCAAGACCAAGCTGATTGTATTCACTCCCAAAAAGACAACACCCCTGAATTCTCTATCCTCTCCCAAAATAATACCTCCATAGATGTTGTCCCCAGTACTAAGCTGTTAGGAGTCACTATCGATGAAACCCTAACTTTTGAACCCCACATACTCAATAACATCAAAAAGACACACCAGAAACTAGGTACCCTCTACAAACATAGCTATCACATAAATAACAATGCCAAAAGAACACTAGACTCTGCCTTCCTACTTCCATCCCTCCTATATGGTGTCGCCATCCTCACTAATATACACTCTTCACTAAAAAACAAACTTGATATATGCTACAATAAAATTGCTAGATTTGCAGCAAATGCTAGATCGTCATCACCTCACTGTTCCTCACTGCAACAACTAAACTGGCTTGAACTTCCACTCTATCTCAACTACCTCCATTTAATTACTGCACATAAAATAATAAATAAACCATCAGCTCTCTCCTCTATATTAACTCTGTACCATCCAAACTGACACCTTAGATCTGAAAACAAAATTCTACTTAAAGTCAATAAACCTCAACTTCCAGCTGGCCAAATGCTTTACTCCTTCACTACCTCCAAACTTTGGAATAACCTCCCAACCACAATAACCTCCATCTCATACCCTGCTCTCTTTAAAAAATCCCTCAGACAACACTTCTCTACCTGCCGGTTATGTCCATGCCAAAAATAACTCTTCACTCTTCTCACTACTCCCACTCTGGGGCTACAGGTGTGCACTCTTAGCAGGTCTGCAGCCATACCTATGACTGTTACTACACTGCCTAGACAAACCACTCTCTGGGGCTACAGGTATGCACTCTTAGCAGGTCTGCAGCCATACCTATGACTGTTACTACACTGCCTAGACAAACCACTCTCTATGGGCTACAGGTATGCACTCTTAACAGGTCTGCAGCCATACCTATGACTGTTACTATACTACCTACACAGATTTAAATGCATGGAAATAATTGTATACAATATTACTGTTTTTTCTACCTCCCAACCAGTAATGTCTATGGCATCTATATGACCAAAAGTACATGTTAATATCATTGATGGACTACCATAAAACTGCAATGGAATTGCTAAAAAATTGTAAATAGTGCTACATTTTGATATTTGTATTTTTGATATTTGTATTTCTGTAATGTTGACTTTTATGTGGAGCTTTTCTCCCCGAGCCTCCACTGAAAATGGGCTCACCTAGGCCCAGTGGTCTTGCCTGGTAAACAAATGCAATAAATAAATAAAATAATAATTTATGAATATGTTACAACCATGGAATACACACAGTCATGGATGCTGCTGCACTATAGTAAGTCCTCTTGTTTGTCATATTTCATAAAATATTATAGATGTCTGGTATAGGTCATTCATAGTATAAATTCAACTGCCTAGTAGTAGAAGTGTAATATCCTAGGGAAAAAAATAATAATAATATCTATAGTACTGATTACCATATTTCCAGTTCTATCTCTTTGATTTTCATGTATATTTGCATATTATTATTATTTATATATATATATTTTGTAGAAGATATAAGTTACTTTACTTTGCTGTTTGGTATGTCTTTAGTTGTACTGCATCTGGCTTGTATGTTGGCTCTTTGTTATATTTACATGTAGCTCTTCATTTGTAATCCCATGGATTACTGACACAAATGGAAGAATTTATTATGATTTCATCTCCAAAGCTTTAATGTTGTCAATCACTTGAAATGCAGTATTTTATGCAATAAAAAAAAGAAAGAAAATAACTGAAAATAGACAGACAAATTGAAAAAGAACAAGGTTTTAATGGCCAGGCAGCCTGTCAGTTTATATTTAGGTATTTGACTTTATGTCTCTCTCTCTCTCTCTCTCTCTCTCTCTCTCTCTCTCTCTCGCTCCCTCTCTCTGTTTTATGGACTGAAATAGCCCTTTCACCATTCATTGTCTACAGATGTCACCAGACGTATCCCAGCAGGGCACCGTACTGAATGTTATCCAGTGTTATTGTCACATACTGTGCCAGTGAACTCCTTGGGTCTGACATAGTCTGACATTGACGAAATCAGAAAACTGCCTTGATAGCTAGACCCAGCATGAGGTCATTCATAATAATTAAGAAGAAAAAAAAAACAGCTCTACTAGGAAAGAAAGAGAGAGATGGGACCGTAAAACTAATTTTGCATGATATGTGATAATGGAAGAGAATGTTCTGTTTTTGAAAAGAAATCCATCAGATTATTTTCTGTCATAAATTAATTAAAATGTGTTATATCAGTTAAAAATGAATCCTAATTCTTCTCAGAGATAATGTATGAAGACAAAAAATGTTACTTGCAAATCTGTTCATACAAACATCTGAAGTATTCTTTTTTTCTATGTGCAGACATATATTTATATTATATATTCTTATTATTTCATGCATTTATTACTGAAGTGTTCTAGATACAAACATACTAGAATTAAAAATAAACAAACAACTGGAAGAAAAGGTCAGAAAGGCAGCAGGGTATTATTGCTACTCTAAACTATGCTAACTGACATTGTATTAATTTCACTAAAGCTTTTGTCTAAAAATCAATATGATGAAATAATTAAATCTTAATTTTGATTAAGCAATAATTAATTGTAACATTATAGCAAGACTACAAACTGTTTCAA
Source organism: Protopterus annectens (assembly GCF_019279795.1). Classification (NCBI taxonomy): domain Eukaryota; kingdom Metazoa; phylum Chordata; order Ceratodontiformes; family Protopteridae; genus Protopterus; species Protopterus annectens. The sequence goes on along the minus strand of NC_056731.1, from coordinate 965,830,929 downwards.
AACAGGAGTGAAGATCACAGATAGTATAACTATTAATCCATGTAATTTTTAACTGCATTAATAATACAATTTTATTCTATTTACATATTTAAATTTATTTTTCCCTTTAACAAAAGTAAACACAAGTATGTTTACAGCAAACGTATGGATCTGCATTGCACATTTACATCATAAAAAAATAAGTATAAACGAAATTTGTCCTGGTCCCCTTCAATAAATACACCACTTCAAAATACATTTATTGAACAATCGTTTAATTTATTGATCACATCATCAACATATATATCCGCGGTAGTGGTGCTGCGGTAGCGTTGTCGCCTCACAGCAAGACATTGCCACGTTCGATTCTCAGCTAGAGCGTCTTCTGTGTGGAGGCATGCGTGAATGGGCGTGCCTTTGTTGAAGGTTATGCGTCAGGGCTGGTAACTCGTCACGTAAAAATCCACTACCAAACATCAGCGGACCGGAGTTCTGCTGTGGCAACCCCTAACCGGGATAAGCCGAAAGAAACAACAATCACATCATCAACATCTTTATTAAACAATATTTTATTTTATTGATCACAGCGTAAACATCCATATATCCATTTATTACAGCAGTGTAACTTCCCTAGCCCAAACCAAGTAAGCAGTTTCCTAACCTCCACTTGCTTATCTTACTTATTAAGTAGCATCCTCACCTTCACTTGCTTACTTTACTTATCAAGCACCATCCCATCACTCACATTCATTCCCCACCTCATTGAATTAAACATCCAACACCAGTTGAAATAAACACTCAACACCAGAGGGGGAACAGAATAGAGACAAGTCTGCCCCTCTTCTCTACCAGCCAGCCTGACATAAGTTGTTCCCCCCATTCACTCCAAAACCTTCAGCAAACCCTCCAAAGCAAACCTAAGTGCACATTAAAGAGGTCCAACCCAAAATCATTCAGGTGTACTCCATCGTCTCTGAACCAAATTGGATCCCTGTCATCAACATCCCAATGCCCTATAATAAAAATGCCAAAAGCAGCCAGTTACCTAACTATCCTATCATTAATAAACTGATGAGCCCTATCTAAAGACAAAATAACATTGGAACTACCTCTGGCAATATACCTGGATATAACCTCTTTAAAATAAACAGATCCTCACTTATCCTAAAAACCAACGGTAGCTTTGGAATTATGCCCAGATCATTACTTGACAAATATACATCCAAGATGCTATGGAGCCCAAAGCCACGCAAAACAGCACAAACCCAGTTATGGCTATCCAGCCTAACTACAACCCCCCTTTGCCAGCCAATGGATATAAGCATGAACAAAAGGAAATTTCCTTTCCTAGAAAAGTAATTTAATATTGTACCCAATTATCTACTGTAGGACAAGAAAGCATTTGATGACCACCAACCAACCCACGTAATGGCTTCAATTAATCTCACTTTTCTTGATAAATCTGATATCACTCCAATGCACAAAGAATGAGAGGAAAATCTCTGTCCTGGAATGCTAACACACCTACAAGCTCTCCATATCATATAGACAAGCTGATTACATGTCATCACCTTGCCCCCTTTGATCAAAACTAAGTCTGGAGGACTCTCAACATAAGACCACAGCAACCTCTTAGCACATCCCACTGGATGCAACTACCCATTCCTGTCCTTTCCCAATACTAACTGCCTGCCTTTCCTCAAGTGATTCATTTTAGATCTACCCAACCAAATAAATGGAAGAAAAAACAAAAACAACCCCCCCACAAAAAAAAACACTAAAACATCCTGCCAGACTAGCGAAACTCAGATACACTAAAAGATCCATAATGCATCCGTAAAGTGAAGGTCACACCAGGTATATTCCAATGAATCTCCATTTACCAACATGAATCTCCACAATAAAACCTTCAAAACCTGTCTTGTTTGTCTGTCTTCACACTACCAACCCTACTCCCAGTCCTTCAAAATACAACCACAGTCCAAAATTTAGTAAAGCCATATAACCCTGCCACCTGTGCAACTATACTAATCACAACTAAGTCCATCTTGACAGACTGAACTGCCTTATTCCCAAGCCTGGACCCAATATTTCAACAACAGTCCTTCCCACCAAACTTCTTCCTCCTCATGCAGCTGCAACAGAAATTTAACGTCTTGCAATACCCTACTATAGATCTATTAAAAGCTGCCCAGGATTCCTGTACCAAGCAGCTGATCATTCCAAGCCAACTAGACACACCTCATCTAGCACCACCAGGGACTTGTATCACTGCCGTATTATCCAAATGAAAATTAACCCTATTCACCACAACTTCTCCTGCTAGACCTTTGATGCCAGCCAAACTGAAACTAACTCCAAACAGTAAACACCCCTTCTCCAAACAGCCTTCTATCCTACCAACCAGCAAGCAAACCATCCCCTCCCAAAATATTCCCCATCCCAATACTTCCTGCCATGTCTGTAAAGAATTGCAAATCCCCTTGAACAACACAATCCATCTGCCAAAAAGCCAAACCATTAAACTGCTCCTAAAAAGATAACCACAATACTAAATCAGCACGCACCAACTTAATAACCCTTTTACAATAATGTTTGCTTTTGCCCCATTCAACCAAACTTCAGGAGCCCAAAGAGCTTAATCTGTCCCTTGTCCTTGGTCTACCCCTGAATCTTTTTTTTTTTCAAATGAGTTAACATGGCATCTGGTAAACTAAACAACCATGACCTGCATCCACTAGTAGTCCCAGGACACAATGCCTTGCTTGAACCTTCTAACTTCTACCTAGCCAACAGAACACCCGGTTCCTCACACATTCACAAAACACTGGTATCCCTTCCAATGTGCCATCAAACCCTTCACCTACTATTATGAAATCATCCAGATAATGTACCTCCTCCTTACTGCCCACCCTCTGTTGCCAAAATCTAATGGAAAACCTCTCAAAGTAGCACAGGTCACCAAGAATCCCATCAGCATAGCTTGTCAAAGTTAAACTTAAACCCAATTACCATCACAACAACAGCCACTCTTTCTCTTAAACTAGTAATAAATGAAAAATGGATTCAGCATCTGTGTTCACCAACCCATGGATCTGTAAACTCCTGAATGACCTGCACTGAATCATTTAAAAATGCCTAACAGCCTTTTACATTATCTCCAGAAATAAAATCCTACAAAGAATTCCCCTTGGAATAAGACCAATGATGTCTCAATTGAAATTCCTTGTCAACTTCTTAGGAACCAACCCCCAATGAAGAAACCTTAAAGTTGTAATGGGAAGGAATATCAAACAGACAGAGTAAGCTACGCATCCACCATTACTTCTCCAGCAAGCCTTCTGAAATCTCTTCCTTCCCCTGCAAGGAATGCAGATTCTTACAGATTGATCCCTCCCTTCCCACTCCTTTTTTCATAGAAAATATGTTAAAAACCCGTCTATTACTTCGACCGCAACTGCTGAATCAGGAAAGTGCATGAACAGCTGACAATACCTGCACATTAATGGGAAGATGCATCCCCCAGTCTTCCCTTTGACCCTTGAAAGGACACCCCCCCTCTCTTCCCCTGAAAAATCTCCCTGCCCTGACTACCCTGAAATCCAGGAAACATTAAAGGTAACCCACCTGATTCAGGCTGCTGCAAGCTTAAATTAACCAATGTGCCTTCACATCTGCCACCTGCCCAGCTAAATGCATGCCAATACAATTCAGGCAGAAGTGCAAAAGCCAACAAGCCACCCATGAGCAAACACCCTCATGTAGTCATGCCAGCATCCCACCTACAGACAATACCAAACATATAGACAACCCTATGTTCCCCTCCCCAGTGTCTGTCCCCATTTGAATCTCACTAACCCCCTGCTGATTCTCCCTAACTCCTGACACTTCACCAAACTCCTGGCTTGACCCAACCCCCATTTTTGTCTATGCCACCTTCCCTTTAAAACTGCATAAAAAACAAACAAACAAAAACAAAACAAAAACATTTAAAATAGTAAGCACCTGTATGAGTCAAACCCTGTAACATTGAAATGCCACTCAGTAACTTTAACCATTGTGCCAACTGCAGAACTAGTTCCAGTAAATACGCATACTTAACTATATGACTGATAAACCTATCCTTTGTCCTAAAAACTGTAACCATACCTCTCAACCTCGTAAAGCAAGAAATCTGGACAGGGCATCAATAATTGGGGACAAAAGCCCAAAAATAGGGGCACTTTTTAAATATTGCTCTTACAATTTAGAAAATTAATAGAATGACAGGTTTTGCATTGCCATGACTTTTCTGAAGGGTATGAAATCTGAAACTCCATTGTCTGACATTATTTTCTGAATTCAACCTTCAACAATCTGCCAGCAATTGGCCAGAAAACCAGAATTTTATGAGGAATGGACCATAGATATGAAGCAAAATCTGGACATTCTGCAACATCTGTACAGTTGAGAAGAATGCCCATAACAGATGTAATGGTCTCTCTACCCCCAAATGTGCATGTGCCTTAAACCCCCATGACATGCACAGGCCAGCAAAAAAGAAGGATCTGAAGTAGGAGATTCATTTGTCTGCAACCTGTGGGCTATGGATCCAACATCGGATCCGAACCGGCATGGTTTACCAGCTATGGATCCAAGCTCTCAGCTCCTCCCCTCACCCATAATGCCCTGCTCTCCCTACATGACCTCAGATCTTGTTTGCCGCGCTGGTGACCAGATTTGTGTTTCTAAGCTCTTCAGCTAAGTGCATTTTTCTAGTGTTTAAAGTGTTTAAAATTGGTATTTTGTGTGAAAGTTGTGTGGAAGTTTAGGTTTCCCTATTACTTAATTATACTTTCTAGTGTTTAAATTTAATTTTTACTTTTCCCTCCCCTCGCTGGTAGCGTAGTGTGTGTTTGGGCCTGTGTGTGCTTTAGTTACTTTGCTTTTCTCTAGTTTAAGTAACTTTTCCTGTGTACTTTGGGATGTCTGATCAATCCAAAGCAGTGTTTTCTAAGTGCTCCGAGTGTGGCCATAAGCTTTCCCCGGCTGATGGCCACACCCGGTGCGTTAGATGCCTTGGGGTTGAACACCTCACTTTTGGATGTTCCATTTGTGCAGGGTTCAACCCCAGGGCATTGAAGGAGTGGAGGTCCAAGCTTGTCTTGGCGGGTCTTTTGCCACCGGACTCGGCTCCGACCTCCGCTCCTTCAGGGGTAACCGTTTCTACAGTTGTCTCCTCTCCAGCTCCCCCTCCTCCTCCTGGGACTCAACCTCCCTGTAGTGGTTCGGAGGAGAGGGAAGCTAGAAAGAAGGACCGGAGGGAGAAGCACCATAAGCGGCGGGCCAAGACCTCTGTTTCGGCCCCGCCAGTCAAGCGGGCTTCTCCTCCGGCCTCCTTGTCTGCTGGCTCTCCCCCTCCTCGGCTCCGGTCTCCTGCGTGTTTTTCACTGGAACCTGAGGAGGAGGAGACCCGATCTCTGTCGAGGCTATCCAGGAGGCACTCAAGGCCTACCTCGGTAGCCTCGTTGAGATCAACCTATAGCCTGTCAGACGCTGATCTGGACTGGATGATGAGAAGGTTCATCCAGGCCCAGATGCAGATGGGAGTGCTCTTGCCTCCCCCCCCCTCTGGGGGGGAGCTCGACCCCCTTTTTCAAGCCAATTGCTCCTTCTCCGACCCGCTACCCGGGTTCGGAGCAGTTGGAGCCGAGCAGCTTCGGAGCCGGGGGTGGGTCGGCACCGATAGTACTTGGTACTTCGGATCCGACCCTGCCCTCGAGTGCTTCGGATCCGACCTCTCGGAGTCTGGATCTGAGCTTCGGATCTGGGGGGGATCAGTGCTCCTTCGGCACCGTCTGTGTCTGAGCACACTATCCCTTCGGATCCGAGTGCTTCGGCGCCGGCTCCGATCCACTCCTCGGATCCGAGGGGGAGCCGATTGTCGGATCCTTTGGTCGAGGTCGGCTCCCTTCGCTTTTGATGTAGTGGAGAGGGCCCTGTTGAGGGTCTCCGGACCCCGGCACTTGCTTCGGCTCCGTCCCGCGCTCCATCTGCACTGGGTCAGGCTTCCACCATCCGGCCCTTGGGACAGCCCACTCTTTTGCCCCAAGCTGTTCCCCTGGAACAGGTCACTGTTTGCGAGGAGTCCTCTGACAGCCCCCCGGAGGATGTTCCCCGCAAACATACGTGCAAAAGGAGGCACATTGACTCCCCCGAGTCTCTCACAGAAGACACGGATTTGGAGGAAGGGGAAGGCTCCCCAAGATCACCCCCCGAGGATGTCTCATTTGGAGACATCATGGAAATGCTCCGCATAAGGGGGGGGTGGTCTGCCCCCAAGTCTTCCTCGGACGAGTCCGTGTTCTTGGAGGCATTTGAAGCAGGCCCGTCTACCTCTTGGGTGTCCCCTCCTGCCGACCCCCTGGTGGACCTCATTACCACCAGGGCGTGGAAGGAACCGGACACTGTGGAGCCAATCCCAAAAAGGCCCGACCGTATTCTCAGTCCCCCGGCTGACCGTGCCCATTGGAGTAAGGGGCCTCCGGTAGATGCCATGTTGACGGCGGCGGCCACCAAGAGGGAACTTGCTCAGGAGAGTCCCTCAGTCCATCCCCCGAGCAAGGAGTCTCGGATGATGGACCGCTTGGGGAAGCGGATGTTTAGTTCAGCGACCTTCTCTGAGAGGGCGCTCTGAACTATTTGGCACACGTGATTAGGATGCAGCGCGATCTTATAAAAGAATACGCTGCATCCCCCCCAGAGTCCATGTCGGAGGAGGACAAAGTGCTGCACTCCACCCGCATGGCCACTCTCAGGTCCGTCACTAATACCTCTATGCGGCTACTGTCCCATGCTACGGAAGGTGCAGCTAGAGCCGCAGGGGCAGGCCTAGTTACTAGACGTCAGGCCTGGCTCCGTCATTGCGATTTCTCAGAGCCCTTCAAGGCATCATTTGCGAATGCCCCCTTCGATGGTTCTGCCCTCTTTGGCAAAACTGTTCGCGACACTTTGACCCAGAGCGAGAAGGATGGGACGACGCTGTCTGCCATCGGAATCTGCTTCTCTGCACCCAAGAGGCCCTATTCTAGGAACCAAAAGGGTCACAAGAAGATGTGGTTCTGGAAGTCGCAGCAATCTCAGCCTGCTCAGGACAACCAGTCCTTCCGTGGCAGAGGAGGACAGGGAGGATGCCGCCCTAGGGGCAGAGGGGCTCCTAGAAACTTCGGGTCCAGAGAACCCTTCTCTGAACGGCCCGTGCAGCAGCCCTGAGGGGTTGCCCGGCTGCTCCACTCTGGAGGCAGTTGGGGGACGTTTTTTGGAGCACCTAGCGGCATGGGAGTCCATAACATCAGACCGCTGGGTTCTCCAGATTATATCCAGAGGATACCGTATCCCCTTTCTTCACTTGCCAAAATTGAAGTCCCTCCCCGACGTTCCACCCGGTGAGTGGGAGGCCGCTTTGGCAGAAATTGGCCATCTGCTAAAGAAAAGAGCCATCCAGCCCATCCCCCCAGACCAGATCAGATCAGGGTTCTACTCCAGGTTCTTTTTAGTGCCAAAAAAGACGGGGGATCTAAGACCAATTTTAGACCTTTCACTCTTGAACCTGGCAGTTCCCAAGGAGAAGTTCCGAATGTTCACGTTGCAAGGATGCGTACTACCACATACTAATGGACAGGCGCTCCAGGAGGTTTCTCCGCTTCAGGCTGGGAGCCAGTCACTACCAATTCTGGGTCCTTCCCTTTGGTCTCACCACAGCCCCCAGGGTGTTCACCAAAGTATTAGCAGTGGTAGCGGCCCACCTGAGGCTTCAGGGGGTGCAGGTCTTTCCTTACCTGGACGACTGGCTTCTCCCCGCCCCAACAAGGTATCTACTTCTCTTGGCGCGAGACTCCTTTCTCCATCTTGCTCCATGCCTGGGCATCACGATAAACACAAAGAAATCCAACCTAGCACCCACTCAGCTTATAGATTTTATAGGTGCCAGGTTAGACACGAGGAGACTGAGAGCCTTCCTCACAGCGGACAGAGTGCAAAGCCTACAGCTCCAGGTGCGGGCCATTCTCCACTCAAATTCAGTTCCAGCGGAGTTGGTCCTGAGGGCCCTTGGGTCCACGGCGGCAGCGATTGCACTTCTTCCTCTCGCCAGGTTCAATATGCGTATCCTTCGATGGACTCTCATGGTTCAGTGGTCGTATCTTGCTCTTCCTATGCATCATCTCATTGCGATCAGCAAAGCGTGCAGGCGGTCCCTCCTGTGGTGGCTACATTCTCCAGATCTCCACGGAGGCCGCCCCTTTTGTGCCTCTCCCCCTCTCGCCATAGTGACCACAGACGCCTCTCGCCTCGGGTGGGTGGGGCATTTTGCAGGCCGGACGGTCCAAGGCACGTGGGACGATTCAGAGACCTTGCTGCATATCAATGTCCTAGAGATGAGAGCAGTGCTCTTAGCGTTGCTAGCACTTCAGGCCTTTCTTCCCTTGGGAACAATTGCGATTCAATCGGACAACATGTCTGTCGTCTGGTATATCAACAAACAGGGAGGAACCAGGTCTTATCCCCTTTGTCGAGAAGCCATGAGAGTGTGGGAATGGGCTATCTCCACCAACCGCTTTCTCATAGCAACGCATATTCCGGGTCGGTCCAACACCTTGGCGGACAAACTCAGTCGCACCATTCTCACCCCCTACGAGTGGTCTCTCAATACTCAGGTAGCGGAACGCATCTTCGCACAGTGGGGAACTCCTTGTTGTGATCTTTTTGCGTCTCCCTCAAACACCAAATGCGACAGTTTTTTCGCCCTGATAACTCCTCCCGGAGGTTCTCCAAGAGACGCTCTGGTGCATGCTTGGCCACCCGGTCTTCTTTATGCTTATCCCCCTTTGCCTCTGATGCTCCAAGTTCTTCAGAAAGCCTCTCGGTTGGGATGCAGAATGATCCTCATTGCTCCCTTTTGGCCTCGACAGATCTGGTTCCCCTTCCTAAGGTCTCACTCAGTGAATCCGCCTTGGATTCTAGATCCCATTCCGGATCTGATTTCTCATCCATCCCATCTATCTCCTCCGAACCTGGACAACCTCAAGCTGACCGCTTGGCTGCTCCAGTTCCACTCCTGATCAGAACTCCCGGTATTTCGTCCCCTGTTAAGGCCATCCTGGTGGCAGCTCACAAGCCATCCACTAGGAAAGTCTACCATAGCAAGTGGAAGCGGTTCTCTTTGTGGGCGGAACGGCAAGGCCTAAACCCCTTCACAGTTCCTCTCCCCTTGGTTCTTGACTTCTTAACCACTCTGTTTAATGATGGTGCCAGCAGTTCCACGGTCAAAGTACAGCTTGCAGCAATTTCTCATTATCACATTGGTCATGACTCCAGTCCACTGATGTCTGCCAAATTGTTTAAGATTTTCCTTAAAGGTACCTTTCTTCTCAGGCCCCCTATAAAGCAAGTGGTTCCTCCTTGTGACCTTTCCTTAGTTCTTCAGGCCTTGACCGCTCCCCCCTTCGAACCTGCGGCTACTGTAGATCTGAAATTCTTATCTTTCAAGACTGCCTTCTTAGTAGCCATTACTTCGGCCAAGAGAGTCTCAGAGCTTCAAGCATTATCAGCTAAACCTCCGTACTTGGTCTTTCATCCGGACCGTGTTTTCCTCAGGACCAACCCGTCCTTTATTCCTAAGGTAGCTTCTGAAGCAAACATTAATCAATCCATTAACCTCCCTGTTTTCTTCCCCAAATATCAAAACAAGGGTGAGTACAAGCTTCACTCCTTAGACGTTCACAGGCAACTTAGATTTTATCTAAACAGGACTGCTGGTCATAGGCAATCCGACCAGTTGTTCATTTCCTTTGCTAAATTTAATTTGGGCAAGCCAATTTCCAAAGTCTCATTATCTCGCTGGATTTCACAATGTATCTTACTAGCTTATCAAGCTTCGGGAAGGCCCGCACTGGAGGGTGTACATGCCCATTCAACCCGGTCAGTCTCTACCTCGGCCGCCTTTAAGGCTAGGATTCCTCTAGATGATATTTGTGCAGCAGCCACGTGGGCTTCATCTCATACTTTTATTTCCCACTACAAGTTGGATCTTGCATCTAGGGGTAGAGCATCCTTTGGCTCCGCGGTGCTCCAGAATATCCTTCCATGATGGCCGCCCAAGATTCAGGTAGCTGGGGACTCTGTCCCACAGGTTGCAGACAAATGAATCTCCTACTTCAGATTTAGAAGTTATGTACTCACCATAACGTTCCATCTGAGTAGGTGTATTCATTTGTCTGCAACCATCCCGCCCTCCTATCCCCCTGGCCTTTCAGTTTCCTGCATATTTTGTGTTACCCTTTTTCAGGGTGTTTATGCTGTTAGCAAACTCGATCTGAGGTCATGTAGGGAGAGCAGGGCATTATGGGTGAGGGGAGGAGCTGAGAGCTTGGATCCATAGCTGGTAAACCATGCTGGTTCGGATCCGATGTCAGATCCATAACCCACAGGTTGCAGACAAATGAATACACCTACTCAGATGGAACGTTATGGTGAGTACATAACTTCTAATTACCAATGTCTGAAAAGGAACCAAACTACACTGACTCAGGAAGGAGCAGCAACTTCCCAATGCAACAACCAGTGAGGTACATACACCCCCTCCCACAGCCAAGGTCCTTCATGCCATGAACACATGGCAACCACCCATCCTCTCAACCACCGTTTGGCTCCAAGGTTAGTGCCCAACAATGTGCTGTACAGTACACTGGCACATTCCTAGCCAACTTTGAAATGGCCATAAACCAACATCATTTTGCTCATTTTACCTGCATAGTCTTAGATTAGTTCCCATAGTGCTGAAGTTTAAAGGAGTGCCCATGTGTTATACATATCCCAGACTGAATATTTCAAGCAAAAAGACAAATAAATCCATCATCTTTTCCAGATTCTGTAGAACCCCTTTCTCTATACACTGCCTTCACCATCCTATTTGCAATCCCAGACTGCCAGTCAAACTGCATTGAACTTACTTTTATTTATGATATAAAAGTGCAAACATTAATGCTAAGCAAGCAGCAGCAGCAAGTTGGAGCTACATATGTCTGCAAATCCTGTATCCAATTGCCAGTCTCAATCAATTGCAATAAATATAAACCACCCACAGGAAAGCTCACAACCCACTTCTATCCTTCCTCAGGCTTGTCTCCTCATTACTGCTTTTTTTCTTATTTTGTTAAGTCTGAAACTCAAATGTGTGTGATTAATTAATATCTTTGATCCCTAGTGACTTTGCACTTGCTTTGCTGTTCTCTCTCTCGTTTTTTTCATATAATCTTAGGGTGACCAAGAGGCATATCTCTCAACCACTTAGAGCAAGAGATGTGGACAAAGCCACGAATAATGGGGGCACATTTTTACAATCTTAGAAAGTCATTAGAATAACAGGTTTTGTATTAGCATGAATTTCACGAAGGATATTAAGTCTGAAAATGAAATCCCTGCCATTATTTTCTGACAACAGTCCTCAGTGATTTGCCAGAAAACTACAATTTATAAGAAATGGACCAAAATATGATTAAGGAATCTGGACATTCTGTAAAAATCTGGACAGTTGAGAGCTATGCCAAGAGGCAGACACACAAGCTATACATTGTCTCCTATCCCACCCCACCCCAATGACTAGAGCTCCACCTCACATGAGCAGAAAGCAATTGTTAATTTTGGGTGTCTCACAGCCCGGGAAACTCTCTGTCCAACACTTGCTGGTCAGATAAGAACACAAAAACAAAACCATCACCACTAACAAGCTAACTGAGGGAAAAACACCATGAAATTACCACAGCTCTGCATGATAATCGCAGCTCCTATAACCACGGCTCCTTACCAACAACAGCTACACATGGAGGGAAACCCTCTCAACTCCATGTCTATTCAAGAATGAAACTGCCTAAAATAACCAGGGGAGGGGGACAGTACCATTAACCTTTAAATACTGACCATGACTCAACACAATACTACTGGAGCTGTAATCATGAATCACTACCACCAACGATCAAACCGAGAGGGGAGCCAGCTGAATACCATTGGTAATTAAGGACTAAATTGCCTAAATAAACCAGGAGCAAACAGTAAAATTAAAAGTGAAATTGTGAACCTCCGGGAATTTTTAAACAACAAAATGCCCCCACCCTACCCACAGCAACCCAGTCAAAGCAACCCAAACAAACCTGGCAACTGAGAACCACCATCACAAGCAGCAAGCCAGATCCTATGCCTTCTAACAAGTCTAACTTGCACAATGCCTGAAACCCATCATCACACTGCTTTGCAACAGATACCAAAAAAATTGATTACACCCATACTTCTCAGCTGTACAGATTTTTGCAGAATGTCCAGATTTTTGCCTGATATTTTTGGTCTGTTCCTCATAAACTTTGTGGTTTGCTGACAAATGTTTGGGATGATCTGAGGATTGACGCCACTAAATAATGATATAGATTTGTGTTTCAGACTTTATATCCTTCAGAAAAATGCATGCTCTTCCCTTGTTATGGTCTATCCTAGCAGTGGCCAGGAAAATAATAACTAGAAATTGGATTTCAGATACACCTCCTTCGTTCAATGAATTTAAAAATGTTATGAATATAATGTGCCATATGGAAATAAGCACAATTAGAATGAGAACAACTAGAAAAACATCATATTATATTGTATGGGATAATTTACAAAATTTGTTAAAAAAATTCTAATTTCAATAGCACGGTATTTTAGTTTAATTAATTGATCTGATTGTAGTGGATGTCTTTGTAAATACTGTAGTTGTTTTGTTGAATATTATAATAATACCTATTTTTAATTACTTGTATAAAATTGTTATGATATTTCTCTTATATGTTAAAACAATAAACCTGTTTTGAAAAAAAAAAAGAAAAATGCATGCTGGTGTGGCCAAGATGCTGATCTGGTAACAGCACTTTCTCTTAGCTCTCTTACCTCATTACTATTCCTGACAGGAATTTTATGAAATAAGTAACAATTTGAGGAAATTTCTATTACTAACAACTTTGTATTACCCTGGAGCATCTACAGAAGAAATTTCATTGACTGTCTTTGAATAATTCCTGTCAAATTAACTACTGGAAAAACAACACTACAATCAGCTATACATCATGAGTCACCTTACGAATTCAGCTCAGGACTCTAAAATCAAAAAGGAACTACATTCACTTATTTCTAATATACAGGAACTCATAGTCAAAATTGATAAGATAAGATAAAATAGATACTTTCAAGGAAAAATGCTCACAACAACTTGAACAACTTCAGGAAATGTTTACACAACAGAAAGGTCAAATTTCATGTATGGTACAGTCATTAAATGACATTGACTCAAGGTTACTAACAGAGGAACATCAAACAGAATTTTTATTTCAGCAGAATACTTAATAGAAAAACTTGATGATATGGAAAACAAAACAAGAAGAAACAACATCCGGATATATGGTTTACCAGAGAAAGCAGAAGGGGACAACATAAACTTTCTAAACACCTGGATGCCAGATATAGTGAAGTTACCTTAAGCCCTTCCATATGGCATAGAACATGCACACAGATAATTAACAACCTCTGGAAATACCTCTTCAATCAAAAATAAACCAAGATCCATAATTGTGAGAATTTTTTTCTACACAAGACAAAGATGTATTCTAAGAAATGCCTGGGCAAATTCACCCATCAAATATAAAGATGCTCTAATTAGATTTGACAACGGCTATTGTGTAAAAGTGTTTTCCAAAATAAAATAATTCCTAATATAAAACTACTAAAAATGAAGCAACTGAAAACTCATCTTTTATTTCCAGTAAGATTGAGAATCTTCTTGCCAGAGGGAATAAACATCTTTGAAACACTGGATTCAGCAATAAAATACCTTTCTAACAACAACATCTTAACACAAGAAGAATCTTTGGAATGGACAAACAGTACACCCAAAAGAAATGCAGAAGCCCACAACTGGAAGACTGTTGAATAAAAGAAGAAAAAAATTGAAGGACAAATAAACATTCATGTTCTATATATTGTAAATGTTTAAACAATGATACAGAAGCAGCAAAAAGTCTCCTTGTTTTCAAACCAACTTGAAACAGTTACCCCTTTACAATTATTCATTACATACTATTAGAATTATTTAAAATTAAACACATGCATTTCTATAATCATTTATTAATTACTTTATATTTATTTGGTTACATTTATATATCAACATTTAGAGATTTCCATATAGTCAACATGTAAAACATCAACAAATAGAAATGTCCTTATATGAGCATCCACAGTCATACAAATGCTTGAGAAGCCCTTGATTTGATAAATTAAATGAACTGTAAAAACTGTTTGAAGTTCCTTATTAGATGCAGTCTTAAACTAAATATTCAGATCTACAATATTTAATTTAATTGGATTAGTAATAGAAACGTCTAGTAACTGTTGCTTTATTAATAAATATTATTACATATCAAAAATGCCATATAAATAATTTCACTGACTTGTAATTGTTTGATTAAGCTCTTTATAAAATTAACTAATATGGCTATCACACAGTTTAAAATGCATTGTTATATGCCATGTTATATTAGATGTTTCATTATAAGTACTATAAACTTTGAACTAAGGCAGAACTTTACAGGAGTGATTAACTTTCTCCATTTGTGCTGTGGTTTGCTGTAATTTGGAGCTGCCATAGAAACAGGTTCATTTATATTTTACATAACAGCGAGTAATACATTATAGCCACGAGAACATTACCTTGATCAAAAGGGAGAAAAATCACATTTTCTTTCCCGCCTGGTCCTCGAGCTGATTGCATCAATTTTAACACATCATCCACATCAGGAAAGCTAAATCTATTCTGCGACTGTTCTCTCCTTGCGTACATCATCTCCTGAAAGTCTGTAATCAAAACCTCATAAGGCAGAGACCTAGAAACGGACGTACGCTTCCTTTTTAAAGCAATACTACTGCTAACCATAAGCACATCTATATGAATATAAAACACAACACTAGCCATAAAAATCACTTCACACAACAATAAAGAAATTTTGCATAGTATCCATTTTGTACACTGTTAAGATTAAAAAATGCATTAAATGAGGCGATTGTCCATTGAGCTAACAAACTGAAGCTTAACTTGCCATTTATAATGGATATCTTGGATGTATCTGCTGCAGCCTCGGACAATAAACCTTCTTGAACCTTTATAACAATACAGTGAAATGTACCAGCAAGCTTAAATTAAGACAGCCAGATCACATGCTTGAGTCCAGTTTCATGCCTGTGCTCTCTCATCTCAGTTCTTTTATCATATCAATCCTTTCATCTGTGGGATTCACTACTAGTGTAACTTTACAAATATGATTCTTTGTACTCATGAGTTTCCTTAAAACATATATTTCAGAGAGAATTTTGGGTCACTACTTAGCCTTTCTATGGTGTTTTTTCATTGTTTGGGCAACACTTTGAACGTCATGCAATGATTGCACAGCTATTTCAAAGTCCTTCTGATACTGTGGAGAAGTGACATTTTTTTTACAGCAGCTGTTTTCAGAGGTTAGTTTGTTATGGTTTTATTCAGTTAACCCCAGAGGAGACAGAGCCGGTGTGCTACAGTATACTTCCTATGTTAAAGCAAGAGCCTTGCATTCTGAAGTGAAAGTATATATTTTCTTTTGAGCCTGTAGGGTTGCCACTCTCCCCTCTGTAAAAATCGGAAAGTCCCTAGTTGGGCCATTGTGTCCTGCAAAAAGTATGAAAGATGGCAAATGTCCTGACATTTTATGGCAAATAATATTTAGTAAAATTTCTCTAATAGTTGTGTAAAAGATTTGTTGTACCTGAAATGCTCTAATTTGTGAAACAGCAAAACCAATTCAAATTCTGCAATAATGAGTCTTTATTTTGGCAAAACGTGGATTCCAATCATTTGCACTAAATGTGGATATGTTTTGTCCTGCAAAATATCATGTTACCATAAAAATGCCCCGTTTTGACATATGAACAAGTGGCAATCCTATTCTTTACCAAGTAAGTTAACATGCATAAGAAAAGTAATGTTTTTGTTTTCATTCTACATACCAGAGACATGACAACAATCAAATGGCATTTCTTCAAACTGCCCACAGATGCGTGTGTACTGTGCGTCTAAATAATTCAGCACTGGACTTGTGACCAGGATTAGTTTCTCTGGCCTTACCTTCCTTGAGTTAGCATAAGTTTTGATTCCTCTATTAATATGACTATGAAAGGACATGGTAAAACATTGATGTTCTCTATAAATATGGGAAATCAGTTATAAGAACACATTTTAAGTAACATTTATAATAGTCGAACGGTTTGTGTCTTATTTGTCCCTATCTTGAGCGTTTTGTTGAAATTTACATTTGCTATCTCTGTTCCTGCCACTCATAAATTTAAGCTGAATAATTTCAGCAGCAGATGTGGGATCACTGCGAGTGCATGCTAAGATTCCAAGTGCTCATTGGAGGTGCTGCCCCGATAAAAGAAAGATACCCTTTCTACTTACAAGAAATTGCTTTTTTGATTTTTATTTCCTAATTATTTTAACTAATGTCAGTGGTGCACATTTACTATTAGTGCAGAAGACTGTTGCCTCTATTCCCACACCAGGGAAGTTGATTGCTGACACTACAGTGCAGTATAAAAGGGGTGCGGCATCTTTGAGTGTTTCATCCTTCAGATCATATTTTAAACTGAGACCCCATCTGACTGAGGTGGGGGCTGTAAAAGATCCCATGGCAACTATTGAAAAGAGTAAGGGGAAAATGCCCTGGCCAAGATTTCTCCTAAATTATAAATGCCACCTGAGGTTTCCACTGAAAAGCGGCTACTAGAATAAATAAAACTGATTGGTTAATTCCTAACTGGATTTTATTTGTATGACTTGTATCATAAAATATTTCATGTAAAAAGCCTGGGTTACAGCCATTCCAATAAAGATTTGCTGATTGATTTTCTTATCTTCTTCCATTGGTTTAATTATACTTGTGCTGTTGTAGTGCCTCATCAACTTCCTTTGGATATTTTCTATCTATTTTACATCCTTTTTCTTGAACTGTCTCTAGAAATGTGCACATTATTTCAGATATGGTCATTGTATGAGTTAGTGGGAGCCTAATTTTCCTGGACCTGTAGTCAATGTGCTGCAGGGTCTATATTAGAACACCGAACATTCAAAATGTCCAGTGTTTTAATATCGAACCCTACCAATCGAAAATACTAAACATTGAACATTCAAAACAGCTAATTTTTTTCCTAGGGAAAAAAATTGCTGTTCCAAAACACATACACATAACACAAGCACACCAAACAAACAGCAATCCACACACATACACCTAAACTCTTACACCTAACCCTACACTAAACTATACACACACCATTAACTATCCACTTACCTTAACCCAAACCCTAACCCTAAGGTCCGTCACTATTGCACACTCACCTTACCTGTGCCCTAACCCTAACTCACCTAACTCGCCCTAACCCTCACGTCCACACATTCGCATACATAACTAACCCGCGCCCTAACCCTAGCTCACCTAATCTGCCCTAACACTCATGTCCACACAATTGCACACATACCTAACCCACACTCAATCGCACACTTACCTGAACCCGACCAGTAATTTTCCACCAGAGCGCTGAAAATTCCGAAGCAACAGAAACGGGCAACCGAATTCTTTCCCTAGGAAAAATTTTGGTTTTGTTTCTTCGATATTTTCAGCGTTCGCTGAAAATGGGTCGATATTACAACACTCGACATTTTAAATGTTCAGTAATTTAATATAGACCCGTGCTGCAGACAACAGTCCAGTCATCTGTTTGGTATTCCTACTGCCCGCACTTCTTGTGTCTCATGGCCCAGTGTATGTGCAATAATCACCCTTAGATCTCTTTCAGACATTTTTTTCTGTTAGATTAGCGTTCCCTAACTTGTTGGAGACCATTTGGTTGTTTTATCTAAAATGAAGAACTTTGTATTTATCTGCAGTGACTGCCAGTTGCCAACTCTCTGTCCGCTTATAGAGGACTTCCATGTCCCTTTTTAGATTTTACATCATCTAGACATATAAACTTAGTGTTTATGTTACCTGCAAATATTCCATGTGCCACATCATAGATGAATATTTTGAACAGTGAGGGTAAAAGAACTGAACCTCATAGCACACTGTTGGTTGATTCCATTTTATACATTATCGCCCTAATGATTACAGTCCAAATTCTTTGTAGTATATATTCTCTAGTCCATGTTATGAACTAGTGTCGAAATGCTAGTCCTTTCTGGTTTGTAAGTAGTGTTGGATGCTCTGCCGAGTCAGAGGCCTTTCTAAAGTTTAGGTACTCCAGATGACTGCCATTTCCTTATTGTTTAGTGTTGCTGTCCCATTAGAGAACTGCAAAAAGTTTGATTATTAGCTTTTCTTTATAGTGCCTCCATGATTTTCTGGGTTCTGAGGGCTTGTTGTCCATTAGAAAGGTCTAAAACCTTTCTTGCAAAATCTTGTAGATCATGTTTGCACCATTGACAAGAGGATACAACTGAAGATGTTTTGCAGATATACTTTATGACTGCACACATAAGTTAGAACAACAACTAATGTATTCTGATGAAATATTTTTAAGCTGCTACTGAAACAGGAACTACTTCTTATACTGTTCCATACAGATCAGCCTGTCTTTAATACTCAAAGGTTAGAAATAGCTGGGAAACAGTGCATGCTTACGTTACTATAATACAAAGCTTTCTTTATGTTTATTTCATTAGCTGTAATATTGTACCAACTATTTATTTAGATACACAAAAAAAAATACTTCAAACAGTGTGACAGTTTCTTTCCAAGAGTAGATGTAAATTGTTGCATCTGAAGTCTGACTATGAAATTGTACTAATAAACCTCAAACCTCCCTTTATGCATGCATAAATCTATGACTTAGATACATTTTAGTTAAATAGAAACTTGTTTCTCACTTGTACAGATGTACTTGGCATACTGAAACTTGTATTCATTATTGAATTTCCAGTAAAATGCAGTGATACAAACTGCTAGGGGCTTAAAGGCTTTTTTATTTTTAGTATATGGATGCATACTATAATTTGATGGACCTAGTTTATGTATTTATAAAAAAAAAAGGACATTAAGCCATATATAGCACTATTTCACTATTAAGGGTCCATATGGTGAAGATGTATAGCTTTGTTTTTTGAATATATTCAGTACTTATGTACAGATGGAAATGTTTATTTAGAAGCATATTATTGATATTAAGCTGACTTTGTTTTACTAAATGTTAAGTTTGAATGTCTTATTTTTAAATCCTGATTGGAAACAAACTTATACATAAAATAAGAGCATAATTACTATGTTAAGTATGTTATGAAATTTAGATGTGTAGTTAACAATGCTTTAGTACATTTTTTCATATATTCATTTATTAGCTGACTATATCATTCTTTTAAGGTATGAAAATAATATTATACTGATTTTAAGGCTAAGAGAAATTAACCTAAACATGGTTCACAGGATTAGAAGGTTTGCCTGGGTAGTTCTCCTAGTCAGGCAAGGATGTATAATACCTCATAGTGATAGGGATTGCATTATATGATTTGAAATCATAAGTTTAGCAGTTCTTTTTTTTTTTTTTCTTTATAATGGTTTGGTGTCTACAGCAAATATACAGAATACATATATGAAGAAAAAATCAAAACATTTTTATAAAGCAAAACCAAGGATCAAAATGGCTTCCATAAACTATGAAACAAATCAAACATAAAGTAAAACATGAAATGTTTATCTATAAATGTCAACGGTCTGAATAATAGTAATAAGAGGAGACATTTATTCAAATATATAAACTTACATAAGCCACAAATAGTATTTTTACAAGAGACACACTTGTTAGACATTGATATAAACAATATATTAATAATACTTATACACGTCTAGCAAGCTCTCAATATAAACAAAGGAAAAGAGGAGTAGTCATGTTAATATGTAATGAAATCACATCTCCCAGATTAAGTAATGCCTACTGTGATACAGCTGGTATGTTTTGTCTCGTATCTATAGACTTGTATAAGCAAATCTATACTTTAGTAAATTTATACTGGATACCAGGACTTGGACTAGAAACAGTTAATTATCACTTTGAAGAAATAATCCACCTAGCTAAAGGTGTCCTGGTAATAGAAGGAGATTTTAATTGTATAACAGAAGACAACAACACAGATTCAAAAACTGCAAGAAGAAAACTACCTATATCAAAAGCACTTTTAAAATTCACAGACACAATGAACATAAAAGATATTAAATGAATTTGTTGACTCAGACTCATTAATTTAATTCTTTTTACTCACATAGACATAGGGCTAACTCCAGAATAGATAGGATATACATATCCAATGACTTAATAACAAAAAATTGAAAGAGTCAAAATAATAAACTGTCCACTATCAGATCATAATGCTCTTGTTTTTGAGTTAGAACTTAAGCATGCAGATACAAATCCTATTACAATAATACCTTCTTACATCACAAAATTAACAGAATTTAAAGAATTCTTTGAAAATGAAATTAAAACATTACTTGAATTAAATACAACAGAGGATATTTCTGAAATATATATTTGGGACTCATTAAAAGCATATATATATATATGGGAGGGTAATATCTTGGTACATTAACAAAAGGAAAACCTGGAATAAAGATATATTAGAATAATAAAAGAAAGCTGATAAACTGAAATTAAAAGTTCAGAAAGGAAATGTAGACTTAGTTTAAGAACTATTGCAAACTAATAGCAAATATGAAGAAATATTGCATCATAGGATTATGATTAATCTAGAAAAGATAAAAGTAAATTCTTATTCTACAACTCCAAAGCATCAGAAACGATTAGCAAACAAAACAAAAAAATAAGCAAATCCAAACAAATTAAATAAATATATATACCTAATACTAAGAAAAAAATAACAAACCTAAATAGTATTTTGGAAGCATTTAAACTACAATATAACTCTGATAACTCTTTAAATTCTCAAGAAATACCCTTTAAAGATACAGAAAATTATCTTGAAAATAAAATTCTTACTAGGTTAACACAAGAACAAGTAAAAGTTATAAGTAAATCAATTACCATGACGGAACTGAAATCACAAATTAAAAAACTTAAAGTAAATAAAGCACCTGGCCCAGATAATATATTACCAAAAATGTATAAATTAATACCTAATCAGGCTATATCCTTACTTCTGAAAGTTTATGCCATAGTTAAACAAGATATAAATACCCCACCCTCTTGGAAATATTCTTTGATCTCCCTCATAATTAAAGCAGGCAAAGATGAGAAACAATGATCATCATATAGGCCAATATCATTATTAAACATAGATTATAACATTTTCATGACAATATATGCAGACATAATCAAGCATTTTCTTCCCATGTTAATTCATGAAGACCAGAAGGCTTTGTTAAGGGAAGGAATACATATAACAACCTTAAAAGAATTTTAACATTAATAGATTATACTAAACAAATTTTGATTTAGACATAATTTTCTAGACATTAACAAAGCCTTTGAGTTAACTGGAACTTTTTTAACATTAGTCTTATAAGAATATAAATTTCCCACAACCTTTAACTCTGTCATCCAAGCATTATATAGAATCTATACCATATGTTAAATTAGGATCATATAGATCAGGCCCTATACAAACTAAAATGGGAACTAAGCAAGGTTGCCCATTATCACCACTGCTATTTGCCTTAATAATAGAACCATTTGCAAATCAAATTAGGTCAAATAACAACATTAAAGGAATATATATTAATAAAACTTTGAACCTTAAACTACAACTTTTTGCCGATGACATACTTCTAACCCTCTCAGACAGTTATAAATCTTTACAGGCTCTATTTAAGGATATAAAAGAATTTCAAAGTGTCTCGTGTTTACACTTTAATGAAAACAAAACAAAAAAATTATGTCATGCAACACCAAAAAGAAACATATAAGCAATAAAATTTCTGAATTCATAGCAGTGGACAACAAAATAACATACTTGGGTATAGATTTGCTTGAAGATTTAACAGACTCACTTATATTTAACTATAAAAAATCATTAGATAAAATAGAGCAAGCAATATCTAACTGGAACAAATATATATTTACAATGGGAGACAGATTATATCTTATTAAATCAGTCATTTTTTCCCAAGGTATTATAGTTAATACAACGCTTGTCATTACCTCCTCCCAACTATATCATCCACTGATTTAACAAACTAATACTAAACTTCTTATGGTACCCAAATAAACCTCAAAATGCTTTAAATAAACATCTACCAAGTTGGGAAGAAAGAGGAATTAATCTACTAGGCAAATAGACATATATTACATCATCTGTTGTTAAAAATATAACCTTATGGTTAAATAATCATTACATACCTATTTGGAAACAAATACACAAACAGATCTATATGGAATTTAGTAAAAATACTTTACAAGAATGTTTAACTATTATGCCATCACTCCTAATCTGGCTGCTAAATAAAATCACTTAGTAGGAAAAATTAAAAACAATAAATTGCCATCAAAATATATACATATCACCCTAACAACATTTAAAAATATATAAATAAAGTCCCAAATATTAATTCTTGTTTTTTCTGACCTTTGCAATAGCCTTTACACCTATTATTCTTGATACATCTCAAATTCAAAAGATAAATACACTAAAGAAAGGTATGATGAAATATTGGCATCAACTGATAGAACAAGGGAAATATTAACCCATGAGCAAATAATTAACAAATATCATATAAATAAAGATTCATGGCTACTTTTACAAAATCTATGGAAATATCTTATAAATAGAACTGAACAAATGCAAGTAACAGTCAGACAAACTGTTCCAGAATCTGTTGAATATTTTATTATAATTACAAATACACCTTATTAAGGAAACGGTTACCTGACTAATATTTATAAACTTATTAAAAAAAACAAGAGTCTACTATGTAGATAACCTCTGGGATTATTATACACAGATAAACAACCACCCTCCTAATGAAGAGGAGAAAAATTTTATATTAAAATCCTCAAAACAATCAACTTTGTCAATATATCGGCAGCTATTTACTTGGAGGTATTTAAACAGAAGTTTTTACACACCACATAAAATAGCCAAATTATTTGCTAGTGAAGATAAATGCTGGAGATGTCAAACTAAAGTAAGAGCTGACTGGCAACATATTTTTTATGATTGTAAATGTCTCACCTTGTATAGGAAAAATATAAATTATTTTTTCCAGATTGTCTTCAATGATAACTATCAATTAACAAAATCAATGGTTTTATTCAACACCCCTCTCCCAGACTGTGTGCCAAAAAAAGATTTCAAGTTACTATGGACACTGATGGCAGTAGCATGCAAAATTATCACCATACATTGGAAAAGCATGACTTCTCCCACATTCAAGGAGTTTAAAAAATGATCCATAACAGTTGGTCATATGGAAATATCTACACCAAAGAACAGAACAACCAGACCTATATCACTTTATAACTCTTGGGTGAATGTATTGGAAATATTTGAAAAAATTGACAAGGATTTATGAAATGCTTTATCATTCTTCACAATGTAATTAAATGTATTCACTGCTTTTCCTGTTTAGACACTAATGTATATAGTTAAATAATGTTTTGATATTTATAGGTTTAAGAATTATATACATATGTTTTTCATTTTGAATTCATGTAATGTTTGACAAAATATCATTCTTTAAATAAAAAAAAAAATTAAAGTTAAGAAAAATGCATGCTAAGACAAATTCTGTTATTCTAGCAACTTTCTACGTTTATAAGAGCACTATTTAAAATCTGTCCCTATTTTTGGGCCACTGTTTCCCTATTCTGTGAGGCTTTGTTCAGATTTTTTTTGCACTAAGAGGCTGAGAGGTATGATTGCTATACTACCATTACTCACCTCCTCTGTACATACGATCATTAAACTAAACCCTACCTGTAACCACACTACCTACTGGTCTTCATGGATGCAAGCCTGCTATATAGCAAGTTCTCGCCAAATCTGGTCCCTTACCCAGCTATACTCACACAAAGCCAGTTAAACCCCTCCTTGCAATTACCTAATTTCCTCCTAACCCTCCTACTTTCCCAATTCAGCCCTTCCATCTCCATCGCACTAACTTTCTTCCACTACCATCTTAACTTCAATTAATATTCCTACCTGCCCCTCCCCCAAAGATGTTCCTGGACAAAACCTCATTAATTAAAAAAAATGTAATTCTTCAACTAGCTAGTGAAATAACCATTTCTTTTAGTTTAATTTCCATAACTATACCACCAGTGGCTGTAGTTCTTTACAAGTAAAAAAAAAGTGAAACATAAGTGTGCTAGCTTTAGATACAGTGTGATAAAAATATGAGTCAGCACTGAGTAATTCAGGTTTAAATAGTGATGCCAGATGCTGAAAGAGCAGACTAGGGAGGTATTTTTTTCAGTGTCTGAGCTGGTTCCTCTATATTGACAGGAGTCTTGTGCCATTTTTTCTCTATTGAGCAACACCTGCTGGAGATCTGTGAAGGATCAATGGCAGCCTATTGACAGGACAAAATGCTTGTCTTCTCAAGTTGTGAACACTACTGTATGTGGACAGCTATTTAGATGGACAAACACAGTGCCATTAGCACAACTTCTGTTTTAGCTGGAGCTTATGTTGGTGTCCATCTTCTGTAGACCAGTGTTAGGACATAAAATATTACTGAGCCCTATCTTCTGCTTCTAGTAGTCAGCTATCCCTCCCTCTAGAGTTGCAAGGATGTCAGGACATAAAAAAGACTGGTTGATTTGAAATTAAATACAGAAAAAAGTAGAGTTAAATATTATATACTCCTACATTTTATTCATCCTTTCTCCTTACACGTATTCAGTAAACTTAAACCTGTGTGCCATTTATAATCATCACTGCCCTAACTAAGCCATATGTAACCTTCCTCTGTGTCCTTACCTCTTAGTATACCTTGATAATGATAAGCCTGTCTCTTCTGCCCTAACCCACAAGGTTCAACCTTTCGACTTATTCTACTGCATAAGTGCTGTTACCTTTGGAGCTTCTCCATGGGCCTATGTGAGAAAGAGGGTTCCCTAGAGCCTATCTACTTGATTCAAGCCTTTCTGTCTCCTGCTGTCCTATCTGTCTGGACCCAAGTTTTCTTCCTACATATCCTCGGCCTACAAGGCAGTCAGGCTGATTAGGTCCATAATGTTATATGTGCACCCTATCCTTTTTTTACAGCCCCCCCCCCCCCTTAAACCCAAATTTGCATATTTTCCTATTCATTGTTCATCTTGCTTCCTCTGTCAGAACATTCCTTATTGCCTTTCTCCCCAAACAGTTATCCAAGTACTGTGTTAACTCATAAATTTCACATAAAATAACTAAGTACAAAGTAAAATCAGAATAGTAATAAACTATTCATTAATTCTCCCTGTGGCTCTAAAATAAGCTGAAATTGTATATTAGAGGTGCTTTTCTAATCTCTTCTTTAATGAACATAGGGCTAAAGGTAGTATATTATAAGTATGTTTACAAATATTTCATGTTATAAAAAATATTCTATAAAATAAAAATGAAAATTCCTTTCAGATGAGATTTGACAATCTGTACAGCCCTGGATTTACAGTAGTATATGAAAGCTAGAAAGATTTTGGTTATGTTAACATATACAGCCTGTGATAAGTGATAGAAAGAGGGGCACATTACCTTGTGGAAAATACATGGAGTATAAATATTTTTAGCAGTAGAAAGTTAACTATAAATGGGATTTGGAATACGTTTACAAAGATATACTTGTAACATCTGCTTTCCTGTGTTGTCTGTGTAATAAAATGCAGTTTCTCTTGTAAGTGGTATGCAGGACAAAGTAAGAGACCTGTAAACCTTTAAGGAAAGTGACTTTTTACAGCTAATATTGACCCTATTGCTGCTTACTTCTAGTGATTGTCTTTTCCATTTGGAAGTTTGGTTGCTTTTTCTCCTATTTTAGTTTTTAATTTCAAAAGGCTGGCCACACTACATTTTTTCACTTTTACTTTTATAAACTGTTACCAGTTGTTATATGAGTTGTGTGCTATTAAAGTTTGAAGTCGTTTCACCATATTTCTAATTTTGTTTTTAGAGTTTTAAGAGTGCAGTATTTGCATTTTTTTTTTTTTTTTTTTTTTAGTTCATTGATGGCTTTTAGTTTCATTTTATTTTTGAGAATGGCCTTTTCAAACTCTTTACCACAGACAAATTCTAATTTTCTTGTAATTCCTTTGGGTTTTATGTTGCATGACACACCTGGGGTTTCCCTATTAGACAATGGCAGCAGACTGGTTGAGTCTAAATATGTAGTTTATATGGTTTTATGTAATCTTTATCCCACTTTTTATGTGGGTAGAAAGGTTAGAGAATTTCATATGAGAATATGTGAACACCTTTAGAGGTGTAGACAAAATGGATTTAAATAATGCTTTAGCAAGACATGCTAATTTAAAACATTTAGGTGTCATAAAGAAAGTGGGTTTTGAATTTTCTATTTTTAATAAAGTTCATAATTAAAATGTTAAAGGGTGTGCTGAGGATGAATTGGACTGGCTTGAATATTGTTGTCAGATCAAGTTAAATGCATGTAATAATCCAAGAATGAATGACAGAGAATTATAAAGTTGTTTTTAAGAAGGAAAGGGTTTAACTCATTGAATTCAAATTGGTCATGTGATTTTAAAACTTTAAGTTGTTTGTGAAATGTTAACAACTTGGTCTGATGAAGTTGTAAGTATAGAATGAAAGTGCTTACCAGTTGTTATATGATTTGTGTGCTATTAAAATTTTGACATTTTACCATTTTTTTTTTTTTGCTTTTGATTCTTATAAAACATATTGAATATTACACTGTATAGTGTATTAACTGGTTCCTGTGGCACCCAAATATTATTGTTATGATGATATGGTATATTGTATTGTAACATAAAAGGTTATTTATTTTATTTATTTGTCTTTGTTTACCGGAAAACTCTGACTGGATAATATCTATTTTCAGTGGTTGCCCAGGGAGAATAGCTCCATTTGCTTACATTGCATTATACTAAATTCCAGTCAAACATGGAGTAGCTGCATTTCTAGTTTCATTCATACACAAACAATAGTTATATTTCTATTTACATTTATATACAGACAGTTACGTTCAAATGTATACATTATAAGATTTTTCAGAGGTGGAAGTTACTAAAGAGAAAGCATATGTGCAACTTAGTGGATTGTACAAGCAGCAGTTATGTATAAAATACTTGGGTTTATATTTACAATATTTTGGATATTGTCTAAATTTGATGTTATCTGTATTGTGAAGTACAGCTCCGTTGTTTTCTACTTTGTCCATATTATTCTTATATTTCAGATGTGCTGACCATGTTGCAATGTATTGTTCCATAGTTGATGTCCTGCCATTATCACTTTATATCGTGCTTAGTAACTGGTATTTTGTTGTCCAGTCTACCTAAGTATCTGATGTGTTTTTGTAAGCATCCTTTCATTGGTTCATAGGTGTATAGGTCAATATTTTCTACAAACTATTAATTGGATACCTCCTTCCCTGGTAGGGACTCCTTATCCTGTATGGCCATATTGTTTTTTAAACATTTTTTAATACACCCCCGGATTATTGCAGGAGCTCTAGCAGGCAATATGTCTGCTGTGTGATCCAGGAACAGTCTGCCGGGGTGTGCACGAGTGCCCCTGTACTAGTCCTGCATGGACTAAGCCCATGTCTGCAAATCACCCCATTTTCAGGAGAAATCCATGCAAATGAGGTGAAATTGCGATCCAGGAAGCTTGAAACTGGCCGTGCAGGACTAGTGTAATCTGCAGAAATGTACTCGGTTAGTAACCAAGTACATTTCTTCAAAATCCAAAACAGAGCCGTGACAGCTTCAAATAAAGGCTGCATATCAGCTAGGAAGCATGCCAATGGCCAAGGATAAGGATACCAATTGCCAAATGGAGAAGAATGTGATGTTACCTGTAGCTATGGTATGGATGTGAGCATGCAAGGGAATTGGGTGGCTGAATGTTATGGCAGCAGATAGTAGACACCCATAGTGGCACCATGACATCTGTAACACATACTGTAGTCACCATAGTAGCCAGTACTACACAGGGTGACAAAACCCACTCCAGGAAATATGCTGGGTGACACGTGTGAATATGACTCACACATGCCAGTCAGGGAGGTTCACATACCCAACAACAGTCTCAGTCAGCAGGACACGTGTAGACAAACCCAAACAGCGCCTGTGCTATGGCCTCTGAATGATGCCTATGGGTAAACTCCCCCCCAGGCATACACAGACAGACTACAGCAGGTCAGGCAGTGGGATGTTATTTCTGAAGGGTAGGAAGTCAGACACTAATATGTAGGGCAATCAAAGCTAAGACCTGTAGTACACTGATATGCTTCTAGTCAGTATGATAGGTTAGAATACAGAATGAAATGGAGTACCTGACATACCAGTACAGTCTTAGCAAATGTGTGTAAGTGCCAGGTGTGCCCCCCCATCCTATACAGACATGTAGAAACAATAGGGTGTGCCCCCCAATCCTGTGTAGAAATGTAGTAACAGTCAAGTGTGCCCCCCCAATCCTGTGTAGAAATGTAAAAACAGTCAGGTGTGACCCCCCACACCACCCTATGTAGAAATGTAGCACCAGTCAGGTGTGCCCCCCCCACTACCATGTAGACATGTAGAAACAGTCAGGTGTGTCTCCCCAATCCTGTGTAGAAATGTAGTAACAGTTAGGTCTGCCCCCCAATCCTGTGTAGAAATGTAAAAACAGTCAGGTGCCCCCACAACCCTATGTAGAAATGTAGTAACAGTCAGGGGTGCCCCCCCACTCCCATGTAGACATGTAGAAACAGTCAGGTGTGCCCCTAATCCCAATCCAGCATAGAAATGTAGGAACAGTCAGGTGTGCCACCCCCCCCCCACTCCCATGTAGACATGTAATAACAGTCAGGTGTGCCCCTACCCCCAATCCAGAGTAGAAATGTAGTAACAGTAAGGTGTGCCCCCTGATCCAGTCTAGAAATGTAGAAACAGTCAGGTGTCTCTCCCCACAATCATATGTAGAAATGTAGTAAAAGTCAGGTGTGCCCCCCCCCCCCACGCCTATGTAGACACGTGGAAACAGACAAGTCTACCCCTTCCCCCAATCCTGTCTAGAAATGTAGTGACACTAATGTGTGCCCCCCCCCAGTCCTGTGTAGAACTGTAGCAACATGTATGAGTAGGTATAATACGAGTGGAGCACAGACGCCCAGAGGCAGCCAAGGTAGCTGGATAGGTTGTAGCATTTGCACAATATGCAGATATGTATGTGTTAGGATGGTGTGTGTTTCATAATGCGTGAGAGTGGTCAGTATGTATGCATTTTGAGGTAAGACCTGGTGGCCATTGGCCACAACTGCTGATAACATGGACAAGCCCTCATGACTTCAGTGCCAAAGACAATCCCCATCAGTATAACACATGCTAGCAGTAAGCCATTGTAAATGTATGGTGGTAATATGTGTCACCATCTGAAAGACTGACATGGCATGGCTGGTGGGCTAGATATACAAGCAGTACACAGGGGAAAGTACCCCAGACATATAGTATATATTGTGTCACTGTGAAATGGAGACACCCTTGGATTTGTACATATAGGTATGCATCACAGCAACTGGACCTGTAATAGGGTATACCGGTGATGTCTGCCTGAACACCTGCAGATCACAAAGGAGGTAGGACTGAAGTATTGGGGATCAGCTGATGTACCTACCATGCCAGCATAACTGTAGTGCCCCATGCATATCTGTGTGTCAGATGCAAGTAGTGTCCATAGCACACATGCACCCAGCCACACAAACACCAACCATAGGCACCTCTCTGGCAATATCCCTGCTGTGGGGAATGGGTACAGTAAGACCCCACCTGTATATGGCAATAGCGGGAGACTACAGCCTGCAGTGCAGGTGCCCCATGCAGGTGTCTCCCTAGATGTAGGTCGCACCCTGCCAGGATCCACACCAGCTGATCAAGACTGATAGAAGGTATTGGCATGAACAGCTACCACACCTACACTGTCACCCCAGGGGAATATACTCTATGGTGGTCTGGGACTGTAGGACTATCAGAATGCAATGGCCTGCCACATCTGGCCTGCACCAACACCTAATGTCCCACAGGCACCTGCCAAAGGCCCGTGTCTCACATGTACTGGCAATACATGTTATGTCATGGACACTCAAATAACAACATAACACACTCCACATAAGCCGTATGCAAGTACATGTGGACAATCCACAGTAACTTGTCCACCATGTCCCACTGCATGAACTGTTGACCAACACTAACACACACCTGTGATTTGGTGATACCCTTAGGGAAAGTATCAGAGAATGTGTGCATAATGTATGGGAGGGGTTAGAATGACAGAGGGGGGTGTGGGAGCATAGGCAGCATGGAATGTGCAGAGTCCGACACCAAGCTGTGTGCACACACTATCCCTGGCTGAAAACACATACATGGGTGGCTACACACCTTCCTGTACACCACAATAGGGTAAATGTCCTGACCCCTGGCCCCTTTCTCTGGCTAACCTGTGCAAATGTGTACAGCTGTGAGGCATTGTCACATCAAGATAAGGCCATACTGTCATGTTGATGGGTGCACAAGTATGGGATCCTCTGCCAACACTGTACCAAGGTGCTGAACTGGATACACAAACCCAGCACCAAGTGTCTGCAGCTCCCCGTCCAGAATGGCATAACTTACCATGAATACATAGACGTCTGCCCACAATACTGGACACAGCTGCAGTCACCCTTATCCCCCAAGTCATCACTGTGAGCAAGAATTTCCACCTGACAGTACATGAGAACAGAAAACATAAGTGTGTATAAGAGTGCACATCTGAATATCTCTGCTAAAAGCAGTACCATGCAGCTGAAGCAGCACAAACACTATCACCTACAGTGCACACTATCCCTTGCACAGTTTGTCCCCATATTGCCAAATGATCGACGGACACCCTGCAGAAACAGTATGCTACCTGTAGGTGTACAACACAAAGGTCAGCACTGCAGTACAAACTACATGGAATCGATCCACACATTCAGTACAGACGGGCATACATTTTAAAAGCAGATGTGACCTCCCACACATAGCATGTCTGTGAAGACAATGCCTATTACAGTAGTAATAGTCTACAAATATACCTGCTATACACATCTGACATCCCCATGCACTATGGAGTTGGGACTGTAGGGGCTGAGGTAGGGCGGCACTGCAGCCTTTGTGTGAAGGTCAGTAACATTACTAAGATTAATGGTGTTACATTTTCTCTGAAATATCGCTTTAATTGTAAATCAGTAAGGGTAGTATACATTTTGGGTTGTTCTTGTGTTAATTTATGGTACATAGGACAAACTAAAAGGATGGTTTGAATCCGCATTTTGGAACATTTAAAAGATATTAAAAATCATAATGAAGTTAGACCTGTGGCCAAGCATTTTCTTGAAAAACATGGTGGTTGCCCTAATAGTTTGAGGTTTTGCATTTTGGGTAAACCATTTTGTTTTGAAAGTGGGGGAATTTATATTCAAAGACTACTTGAATTAGAAACTAGAATGATTTTGAAATATAATACACTGAAGCCTTATGGACTGAATTTGGAGTTAAGTATTTACATTATCAATATTAATATAATTAATATTATTATAGGTATTATTTATTCTTAGACTAGAGAGAGTTATTTATGTTTTTGATATTTTATTTATTTATTTTTTTGATATTATATTATACATTATGTGCACCTTGGATGTATTACTTGAAGGCACCTTAAAAAACTGTGATCACTTTAAGACATGATTGATGAATTAGTTAATTAATTTAACTAATATGAGACGTTTGTGCTAATCAACATTACTTTATGTGTATATATATTGTTGATAGCACACTGTGTTTATGATCCTTTGAAGGCGAAAGGCCGAGGTACCAGATCATAATAAAGAAGAAAAAACTGGTTAAAGTGTTGGTATGTGTTTGTGAATTGCTGTTGCTGTTTTCGCGAGGGCGGCACTCCATGTTCAGGACATATGTTGAAAATATATGCATATATAATTATCCAGATATCTATATAGATATATACACACATACATATTGACATATATAGATGGATATGTATATGTATATATATATATATATATATATATATATATATATATATATATATATATATATATTTATATATATATATATATATATATATATATATATAAACACCCAGACATATACAGATCAATATATGTCTACACATATACAGATAGAGATACATATGCACATATACATATGGACATCTACATATATATTGACAGTAGTAGTAGGTATATCAGAATAGATATGTATGCACATATAGTTATAGCTATCTACATATATACCAAAATAACCAGGCATAGCTGTACACATAGGATGTGCATACATATATAGCTATATAGACATATATCTATATATACATATAAGTATATCTATATATACATATATGTGCATGTATATATATATATATATATATATATATATATATATATATATATATATATATATATATATATATGTGTGTGTGTACATATGAAGAGATGTACACATGGCCATATATATGTAGCACTATACAGATTTGTATAGAGACATATGTATGAGTATACATGTGTATGTACATGTAGACATATATAGACCTATTATATGAATACGACCATATTCCTGTCATGAGTAAACCTCATGATTGTGTATACCATCCCAGATGTGTCTTACCATATGTATCTGCTAGGTGCACATTATGAAAAAACAACATATGTGATGCAACAGTCATATTAATAACAAGGACTACACAATGTAGGAACTGAAGGCAATTGTTCAATACTACTCAATATGTGTATTGACAGCTATACTGGTACAACAACAGCTGTCTTTACAGTGGTCATGGTGTAGTGGTTAAGTGCTGTAACTTCAGTGTACATGGTCCTGGGTTCAAGGGCTGTTCATTTTGTTGCTTAATGTAGTGCTGACAACAGGCACACCTGCAGCATGGCTGGACAGCAAGGCCTCCCTGTTGTATCCCTGGTGTGTGAGCTGTGTCACAGTATATATCCCATACTGGGAAATGATCCATCATGTGGAATGCAACTGTAGACTTCTGTCTATACAGCACATGTTAGTAAGAGCATCCAACATGTAGTTATGGCATACATATTGTTGTCAGACATCTATTTGTCAACGCACTCATGCTACTCCATAGCTACTTGTCAAGCTGATGACTGTCAGTCCCTGTACATGTGTGCAGATAGCAGGTATTCAGCTGGGATATGTACAGGCAACCTAAGCTTGATTGACACTGACATGTTGGCTCAGCTGTGTAAGAAGTGGCACATATAGGAGATGTCACCCTGTATGCACCATATGCCACACGTACTTCCATTACACTACCACAGTCAACTGAACATGCTTGGGTACTGGTCACCATTACAGACAATAACCATGTGTTGTAATGCATGTTGCATACATGTCAACTTGATCACTTCAGTGGCCATGTGCAGGAGGCACCTGGAGGATTGGCTGATGCATGTAATTCACACCCTGATGGTCATGACAGTAGTGTCTGTTGATAGATGCCCACGGCCACCTGGCTGGTGGCAGGATAACACTATACACACAACCATTACACAACCCCTCTCCCCTTGGACAATAGCTAGGTACACAGCTATGACCACCTGCAGGGATGCACCCCTGTACTGACACATGTGTACATGTGCATGACTGAGTATAGCAGTGTCTGTGTGTTAGCACACCTGTACTTGGG
This sequence comes from Protopterus annectens, assembly GCF_019279795.1. Taxonomy (NCBI): domain Eukaryota; kingdom Metazoa; phylum Chordata; order Ceratodontiformes; family Protopteridae; genus Protopterus; species Protopterus annectens. Next base: position 965,796,965 of record NC_056731.1, on the reverse strand, counting down.
AATTCCATAAGGGCCTTCACAACCAACGCAACACTCATTGCCATAGTCAGTTGTAGCTGCTGTGTATGGGACATTACATATACCCTGTTAAGCTCCCCCTCCCATACTGGCTACATGAGCCTTGCAGTACCAGCACAACAGTGTTTTACAAATGGGGTGATAGGCATTGGATACCCGCTATGTTCTGGAATATGTGTGTAGGTGTGCATATCCATATATCTGTAGGGTACAGCATTCTGAGGCCACATACTCCTATTACAATTCCCATCGCCACACAGTAGCACATATTGTGTTGTTGCTGCCCATAGGTGAGTCATAACAATGCAACATCCTACTACGCATGTGGCATGTGCATGAGATGCAAATCCCTGTAGTACCACTGTTGGGGTATACTATGGAGTGTATCACAGTCATGGCCAATGTGCATTGATGGGTATGGCAGAGTGTCATCATGGGTTTCAGGGAGTACAATATCCACTGGGGGATGTGGGTGCTGTGTACACTGTCATTACCTCAAGGTACATCCAGTATATGTCCCGTGTGCCACGTTATGGTTATCACTGTCACCATCAATGATACAGGTAATTGTTACCACAATCCAAGCCAGTTATGCATGTGATGTGTGCAGCCTACCTGTAGCACATTGGACATATGGTCAGGTTAGTTAGCAGAGATAGACCTTGGTACCTCTGATGTGTGTCTGGCTGTTATGTGAATGTAAATGTGTATATGATGGCATGTCACACTATGTATTGTCCAACTACACTCATCACATCCCCATTAGCATACTGTACATGTCTGGGGTTGTTCTGCATGTAACATGTAACCTGGGTCACACCTCACCCTAAATACTGTGTGGTGTGCAATGTAAGCCACACACTTCAGTATCACTACATAGCTATGTATGGGTCTAGTCCCAGTGTTGCCAAGTAACAGTATGTGGATGGGTCTACATCAGATTGCAGGGTATATACGCCTCAGTGGGCCACCCATCGATGTGGCACAGGCAATAACCGGTTTAGTAACCTGTCATGTGTTCAACTGTACCCCAGATATGTCACAGCCTTGGTGTCACCACAGTGACATATCCCATTGTGGAATATGACTGCAAACCATCCTCGTGCTGACACATGTACACCTACAACACAAATGGATAACATTATAGGGACTGCAATCAACCAGTGTTATTAACAACTATAACACATCATTGCTGTATGGCTACACTACCTGCCATATATGCATTACACTCCACTCCCTAGAGCATGTTACACTGCAGTACTCTGGTACACTGTAGTACAGTCACCATGTGCATCAGAACCATATCAGCTTGACCCTGCATTGATGGTATGGTTGACAGGGATGTGGCACAGGTATCATCATATGCACAGGGTCTGATGTTGATTTGCCAGAGGCTGAGGGTGGGCCATACATTTGACACCATGTGTGAGGGTGAGGGGTGTACTGTGGAGAGCTGGGTGAGGTGACGTGGTGTGTGTGTGTGTGTGTGTGTGTGTGTGTGTGTGTGTGTGTGTGTGTGTGTGTGTGTGTGTGTGTGTGTGTGTGTGTGTGTGGGTATGGGGTTGCCCTAGGTATGTTTGCATAGTGTTTGGGTTTGCACACATACAGTTCTGCCATGTGGCTGCCCTGCACATGTTTATGAACAGCTGCAGACCCTACCTGGCAGGGTGCACAGTTCACTGCCTGCGGCCATGGACACATGGACTGTGCCTGCCGGGGTTCCACGGGCACTTCCAGGTACAGGTGTCAATGTGCTATTCTTACCTGCTGGTGACAATTGTCCACTGGTACCAGGTCCCTCCTAGGACTGGCCAGGACCACGTGCACATGGTCTGCTGTGGTGTGGTGTGGACAGCACACCCCCTGCACTGCCAGGGCTGCTACTGCCATTATGGGAGTCCCTTGGTGTTCTAGCACATCCATGTTGACTGCCAGTCATTGGTGTTGCTGGCCCACATCCACATGAGCATCGCTGCATCTCCACAACACATTGAAACACACACACACCATGGCTGATGAGGGCCATCATCTCACCATGCCATCTATAAGTGAGCTCAGTATAAGCATGGATGGCACCCGACAGTTCACGGGAGTTGTCACTTACAGATGTGAGAGCAGCCCTCTGCAGCCTCAGGCCCTGTCTGGTGTAATGTTCCATACATGCCTGCGCCAACATGACAGCCTGAAACATGCACCTGCTGGTACCAGCTATGTCACCTATGCCAGGAGCATGATGTCCATTGGCCCTACCACAAGCATCCTGGGATATCTGCCTATGTGGCGCCCTGCCGGACATCTGGCTATGCTTGCTGCAACCGGACACAGTAAGCATGGTTACCAGACTTCCCTGTGCACTGCCACCAAATACCAGCTGTTCCTCCGCTATGGTCACTGGTGATGGGGTATGTGTAGGCAATGAAAATGTGCACGGGGTTGGGGTGGCTAAAAGGGGGATGTCAAATGTTGGCACAGTGTTGGCCTCTGACAACCCCACCTGTGCCTCAACAGTACTGTCATCATCTTCGGTGTCTGTATGGACACTAACATCAGATTGCATGCAGGAAGGGACCCTGACCCACCACGCCACCTGTGGGAGAAAACAATAAATACAACTTTAAAACCTATACAGCATTGCCTAACAGTGCACACTCACACACACACACACACACACACACACACACACACACACACACACACACACACACACACACACACACACCCATAATACCCAACTGTCCATGGCTTTACAGACAGTCCCACGTATATGTCCATGTGGTACCCCATTCTGCATTACAATTGTTAACATACATACATTGATACCACTCTTTGACATATCAGTCCTCTAAACGCTTACACAAGTGGACACACCTCAAGACCTGTTACTACATTACCTGCCTGACCTGTGTGTAGTGGTTTTACATGGCCTCACTGCTGTCATTCGGTATGCACCCTATGTATGTTCGTACATCATGAACATGGCCCCTATATGTGTGGGATACTATGTTCTAATAATATCACGCACTGGTGTGGCATGTGTATGTCATGCTCAGTACATGCCAGACATGTTGCTCATGCAGCTTATCATGTTACAACTGTAATATATGGAGACACTCCCTGGTGTTAACTAGTACTTCCCCAATGCATCTGTGGTACTGCGTACATGGGTTGTAGGTGACCTCCCTGCTGTATGCTATATTATAGGTGTACCTGGTGTCTACCTTCCCTCTGGATGCCTGTTCCATGCTACAGACCATATTATGCTATCAGCTGTAATGTGATTACTAACATGACAGGTATTTCTGGTGTGTAATGTGGCAGTCCATGCCCATGTACTGCATGGTCCCAAAGGGAGGTACAGCTATATGAACACCCCAAAGTCTCACATGTGCATACATGGCAACCCACACAAGCACACACGTGCACACACGCACCCTACATGCATCTACCTCCCTTCACTGCCACAGGGTGATGCTGCAGACAAACTAACTAACCACCAGGATGCACACACACACATACAGGTGAGGTTGCACAATGATAGTACACACAGTCTTCCCATTACCCAGCTGTCAACATGCAGAACATATGGTACAGAGCAGCATGCAGTTCAGCTATAGTCAATCCATGCTAGCAACAGTATACATGTGTGTGAAGCATGTGCTTTGTCACTAGGTGATGCCCTTTCCCCTGGATACCACTGCACCCATGTACACAGTATTGCTGTGCACCTGTTCTGCACCCTGCCTTGTAGTATACACAACTCACAGGTGTACAACCTATTGCGGAATGTGTAGTGCTGTGTCAGTTATGTCAGCTTTACTGCTCATAGCCCCTATGTTTTTCAGCAACACATACCTGGGTTATGTGGTCATTTGTCATTGGTGAATGCCTGATTCCTGAATTACAGCTGTCAACATCAACAGACCATGTATGACCAATCCAATACTCTTACACTGACAACCAATAGAGCATACCATGACTATAGGGGGTGAACTCAATTTTAATGATTTGACACACACATCCTTAATCTGCCATAGGACCACATCACCTCATATCTTAGCATTACATGAGCCCGATATATGACATATGTCCTGTACTTTCACATGCAGTGTCTACAGATTGTGTTAGGTGTGCGGCTGCTGAAAGCAATGCATACACACCGTGTGGGCATATGTGTGCACACTCTTATCATGATGGTTTATCGCACCTCTTGTTGTTTGTACTACAGCAGTCACTACTCCTGGCAGGGGTATACCAGCATGGGCCATCTGCATTTGCCAGTGTATGTTCAATCTGCCCTATACATGTCCCCCTATTCTGCATGATTGCAAGGTCTACTCATGTGCACTTCCTATGGAGTTCACAGTCTGCCGTCACTAATGCTGTGTGGGTAGGGTTATGGCTGCCACAAGTCCAAAACCTGACTATGTGCAGATAATGCCATTCCTAGCATTTGTAAGATCCCTGCTGCTGTGCACTGGTGTGTCATGCTGAAACCCCTTTCCTTCAGACTTTATGCAGATGCATGACAAGTAAGCCCTACACATGTGTGTCACTTTGCAGTATCCCATACACTGAACACCACATGTTGCATCCTAGACCCAGCTGATAATGTGGACTACTCTAATGCCTTATGCCATAGTGTATCTCTACAGCAGTCGCTATTGCCCTACAGGTATATACACTGGTGTTGCACTGTATATGGGTGTTGTTCTGAACATGTCTCTAATGTAGGGCATGTCTACCACAAGTATGTTACTCCCTATGGACACATTCCACAATGACAGGATGTTAGTTATCATGCAGGTGTCTGACATACCTTTCCAATACCCCATCATGGTCACCCCTGTGACACCGTGCATTTCACAGCAACAATACATGCACATGTACAGCATGCATTCAGGGTAGGTGTGTTAGATTTGTGCATGGAATATACCATTGCCATTACATGCTCGGTGTGTTGGCAAGCATCTACATAAAACATACTCACCAGCTACATGCTGCTGCCTTGGTGGTATCCCGGAGGGACCTACATAAGAGTGTGAGAGATGCAATGTCAGTGGCCACACCTGTGGCAGTGCTACAGGGTGGGTGCAGTATTACAATACATCAACAGTACATTCCCATGATACTACCACATCTGGACATCTGTTTATCACTACAATGCAGCAACACAATATATCTATGAGATGTCAGATATGCATGTTCGACCTGTACCAATGCGGATGTATACACTACGGTGGTCTACTGATGTGCCCTGTGTCCTTAGATGCATGCTCCTCGGCTGGTGTGTGGGTGCCACCCACCTCCATGAAGGCGTCCAGTGGTTGAAGGCTGACTGGATGGGCAGGTGCCATGAGGCTGGCCAGGAGACCCTCCACACATGTCAGGGGGGATGGATGGCATGCCCCCCATGGTGAGGTGATGCCCCCGGACTGCAGCAACATCCCAACAGGCATTGTGAAGCAGGTCAGTACAATCATGCTGGACCCGCTCATAACTGCAGTTGTGAGTCCCACATCATTGACCTTGTGAAATAGGTCGTTCCACAGTGCAGTTCACTCTTTGTGCTCATGGGCAGCCCTTCCAAACAGCACTGGGTAGTGCTGGATCAGGTGTGATATAACCACATCATTCTCTGCTGTTGAATTGGTGGGCAACCATGCATGTGACATCTTGGCTGAAAGACAAAAATGGAAACAGGTCTGAGCAACTCATACAGCAAGGTTACCTCAGTTTGTAATAAACATCTCTGTCACCCCCACACCATATCAGCTTCAACAAACTATACACATAACTCATTCGGTATGGCTACAGCTTACCTACCAGTGGGACAGATATTGTATTGTACCACACTTTCTGGGACAGATATTGTATTGTACCACACTTTCTGCTATGTGATTGTAGCCACGTACCCTGTGTGGACACTATCATTGCTGGCCTGTTACAGACAATTCACCTGCATGCCATTGTCAGGGCTACTATGGTTCCATATATGCCAGTGGTATGGCTGCTTTGGGATTGCTGCACATCTGACATTCTGTGTTATTGGGGATATTTATGCATGCTGTTGGACATGTTCTGGGATTGTGTAGACTATTACTACCAACATATGTTCTATAACAGTGACACAATAACATGTATATGTTCTATTGGCCAGCAGAACCACCTCTTGAAACCCATCTGCCCATGATACCTGTCCACAACACATGTGTGTCTCAACCTGGGGCCTCCTCATGTACTGGTCCAGCAATACCATCAGGTGGAACCAACCCAGGGGATGTTGTCACCCCCCCCGGGGAACACACAGACATGTTCATGTCCGCTGAGGTGAGGTCTAGGGTCTGTTTCATACCAGGCTGCTCAGCCTCCAGGCCAAGCACCTTCAGGATGTAGACTGCTGTTGTGAGCAGCAGTGAGTGGGAGGCTTGTTCCCACTGTGTCCATATTGGAGCCTATGAAGTGTCCACATCACAGACTACATACACCATCCAAGGTGTTTATCCACCACGTGTCACATACCACCGCTGTAGACTGTCATCTATATCTACCAACACTGACCACCTCTACAAGTGTATCTGCCATACTTCCCCATATTCCCATTGCATACTTCACAGGCAGGGGCAATGTGGTCCCAACAAGGGACTAATCTGTGACATACCCATCCATGTTGCACACACTGCCAGCTGTAGATATCTGTGTGTATTGCTATGTCTGCTGTTGCCTCACACATAGCATGCATCACTGTGGTAGTAATATAGGGGACATGTCTTTACATACATATATGCTTGTCTGTGTGTTTATATATATGCAGACATGTGCATATAGGTATATGACTATATATGTGTAGATATATGTGATGTATATATTTATATGTCTTCACATGGGTATTTGTGGGCATACATGCTGATATATATATATATATATATATATATATATATATATATATATATCTTTATATATTATATATGTGACATGTGTACACATATACATACCTATATGTGGGGTACTTTCAGACATCAGCTCCACAATCTCACAACACCTTCCTGCACAGCTGCACTATTCTACCTTGCTACAACACATACATGTGCCACATATGGACAAGGCCTGACATTAGAGGGGTGTATGTAGGACCTGATTGCAGGTAACCCTATTACACACCTATGGCATTCCTGCATGCTACATTACAGTTTAAACTGAGTATCCTAACGGTGGTGAACCGTGGGACCCACGTGTCCATCATAATGGAATTACTTCCACCACCAACTACTGGCCACATAATATGCATACTTCCCATTACACAACACACACTATGATGGCTTACATCTTGTCAGTCAGTGTTGTCCTGCACAGTTGACGGCTATGGCCCACTACCCACAGGGACAGATACTATTGTCCATAACAGTTGTTCAGTTGAACATCATCACAACAACACCTGATGGCACATATAAATAATTCCACATCAGCTATCCCATTATTATGGACCAGGTACTACATTCTATTACATGTGTATATACTTCACATAACTGTTGTGGGAATGATGTCTTGATGAATGAATGGTGAATATATGCATTTGCCTTAGGTTGTTTTTGAAGTTTGTTTTTTTTTTCTTTTTTTTTCTCTCTCTCTCTCTTTCCGCTCTCTCTCTCTCTGTCTCTCTCTCTCTCTCTCCAGTAAATGGGTTGAGCTACTTTGAATAGATTTCAGCATGGCTTTAGTAGGGGATGCACATGATCAGGTGATGGCCTCTGCACCAATCAGTGTCCGCCACTTGCTAACTGCATGCAGCTTGCTGTGTAGTACTTCCAATTACCACTGTCATGGCAACCACCTACTATAAATACCTACATCATGTGGGCGTGGTCCCTTTACCCTTTCCTGTGTGATGGACATATATATATATATATATATATATATATATATATATATATATATATATATATATATATATATATATATATATATATATATATATCTGTAGCTGCATATATGTATATATATGATAGATATATCATAGCATTCACTACAACTACATCGTATATGGAGCCAAACTGTATGATATATCTACTGATACCAGCCTGATTACATCACACAGGTGGGTAGTGGCACTGTTAACATCTTGTGCCCCATGTTATGTCAGGTCCTGGGTATGGATCTGCAAACACGTTTGGCTGTGGGGGAGTATATCTATTCATACAACATGATCTATTGAGTATTCTTCTCAAACCCATTAACAGTGCATGCATGTATACATTTTAGTTGTTTTATTTTCCCATTGTATCTACAGATGTATGTATATATATACCTATATATATATATATATGTACATCTGCTTAATATATATATACATATATATATATATATATATATATATATATATATATATATATATATATATATATATATATATATATATATATATAAAACTTGCTGTATATATTTAGACATATAAATGTAGACATATATATCTATAGATGTAGGCATTTCCATGTATATATGTTCATATATATGTATATATTTATGTATGTATATATATATATATATATATATACAGAGAGAGAGAGAGAGAGAGATATGTTCCGTCTGTTTAGATATTAATATATTTACAAATACAGCTACATGTTGGAATACATTCTCTGTACTGTTGAATGAGTGGGCTTGAAGATATGTTTGTGAATACATCAGAGTTATGTATATCTGGCATGGCTTAGTGGTAAATCACTTTGTCTGTAGGGTGCAGAATCCTGTGTTTGAGCTTTGCAGAGGCTGTTTATTTTGTTGCTGGGCAGAACAAGGGCCGTTGGATACAGAGTGATTAAGGCACTTTTGAGCAGTTGCAAGTGGGTTTGCATGGGTTTGCGTGAAGGTAAACACTGCTTACTTCCAGTTATATTTTCTTATACTCAGCAAGCTTCTAAATTGCTTAACCAGTGTAGGTATTGCTTACCTCTGTGCAAACAGGCTTAAACCTGCTTACTGCTGCTTAAAAGTGCTTATTCCCACTTACCCCCATGCTAATTTCTTTTAAAGAAATGAAAAAGAGTGTGATAAGAAAGTGGTGAAAAAAGGGGCACAAAGAGGGAAAGACAGTAGGGAAAGTTGCTAGGGATGTGCAGGATGGGTTTAGGGAAGGTCCATAGCTGCCCATTTCTTCTACAGCAACAGCTGTGCATATACACTGAATTTGGAGGTAGATTTCGACACTCAAACCCCTGGGAGGGGGTGAGGACAACAATGATAAGTTGTGATGCCAATTAGACCAGATTACATGTGTCCAGTGGGCACATGTGCAAAATGGACAGCTACGTATGGGGTGAGATTTTTTTGTAGGAACAAATTGCCCCATTTTTTTTTTTCAGGTGAGAATGGGATGTTACGGAGGGGTAGTAGGTATATTTGGGGAGGTAGGTTGGGTAGGTTAACAGACAAGACAAACAAGATGCATAAAGGGGAAGTATATGATACATGTGGGGGTAAACACCTTGATGGAGAGGGATGTTGGGAAATTGGAAGCCCACGAGCCTCCTCGAGGAAACAGTGGGACTGAGGTCCCCACCCATGGGCAGTAACCACTGCATCTTCACAGCCCCGATGGTGGCTGTGCTGGGGGCTGAGTCGCAGAGATAGGCTGCCACTCTAGTTGTGAAATGCGGCCCTCTAGCTGGCATTGAAGATCACCAAGCTGCTGGTTGATCTCACTATGCACCACGACCCATGCATGGGAACAATTAAAATATTTATCAAACAATTGGACATTATCAGAACATAGGTGTCATTACTTACCAGTTGGGGTGGGTATGTTGATTATTGTTGCAGATACGTTGGTGGGGGGGAGAAAGATGTAAATTAACAACTAGTATATTCCTGTAGTCCACATTACTTTCCTAGTCAGTGCTGTTATCTGTACCTTACAAGTCTTACTACACTACCCTATAGCCTTTGTTTGGGCAGTGATATGGCTGTTGTCATCGTTACACATGAACCGGTTTTACCTGCAGTATACACCTCTTATCTGGTATACCTGTGGAGGGAATGTTTGTTAACATAGACTGTTTGTACACATATGCCCGTATTCTGGGTTGATGTTTTGCACAATGCTATCTAACTCTTTCTGCACAGACTCTAGCCATGTTTTGACCACATGCTGATGTGCCTGGACATTTCTCAAATATTGCCCTCTTCCACCTTTAGCGACCTGACATACACATATAGATGCTTTCCTACATGGTTACATTATTTAGCACAATGTGGGTGACAGTGACCAGTGATATTTTATTATTCAGAGAAACTGCAAAACTCACAGTCCCCTACAATACCAGGGTGGACAGTACAGTACAGGTTATATTATAGCAATAACCCACACCTGGGTGTGGGTAATACTGTATTTACTCACGGTTGGTGTTGTTTGTCATGAGGGCGAAGCCCGAGTGGCCAAACAAAGCCATCCATGGGTAAATCCAGCATTACCCACACCCAGAAGTGGGTTATTGCTATTATTAAATGACATTATTTAAGAAAAAAAATAATTACTTTTCTTAAATAATGGCATTGTATAATGCCTCCTTGCTGCCCTTCTGCAGCTGTCTGGTATTCTGCGGCAGTTCTGATGTACTGCACATGCATATGCCTACACAGTACATCGGAACTGTGGGCAAAAGCAACGGAGAAAGCAAGATCTCCATTGCTTTTTACAAACTGTTTTGCTATGTTAAATGGGTTTAAAGCTGTCTCGCTATGTTAAACTCATTTAACATAGCGAAACAGTGTGAAAAAAGAGTTATAGTAATAGAAAAAGTCTAGGCAACCGGGCCTTTTTCCATTACTATAACTCTGATTTACAACATGCACGCTGACTAATCAGCGTGCACGTTTTTGAATATTAATTGGGGGGGAGTTGTATAATGGTCTGTATTTTGCAGCACTGTGTTCGTATCCAAAGTACCTGTGGGAGCAATGTTTGTTAGCACTACCTGACTGTTGCCACACAAACTTCCAGATTGCACATTAGTATTATGCATATGCATCTCACTCTGTTACTGTACACACTCTGAGCACAGCTTGACGGGTCTATATTATATTAGCAAAAATCCTTTTAAGCGAATGCAAAAACACCGACATGTATTGTGCGAACCGCGATTATGCCGAACGTACTAAACCAAGAAATTCAAAAAGTTGAAGTGTCATGGTTTGCCCATCTGCAGTATAGCTCCTTCAGGTAAGTGTGCGATATTTATGGACCTTACGGTTAGGGTGCGGGTTAAGGTAAGTGCAAAGATAGGTGATGTATGTAAGGTTTAGTGTAGGGTTAGAATTAGGGTTTTGTTAAATGTATGTGTGTGGATTATTTATTTTGTTTTGGTATATCTCTGTAGGGTAGGTGTAGGGTAAGTGTGCGATAGTTACGGATCTTAGGGTTAGGGTGCCCACTTAATGTAAGTGCATAGATAGTAATGTATGTAAGGTTTAGTGTAGGGTTAGAAGTAGGGTTTTGGTTAGTGTATGTATGTGGTTTATTTATTTTGTTTGGGTAGGCAGTATGTAGTGGGAGGTGGAGTTGGCCGACTATGAGGATTCGACTTTTTGTATTTCGTGGTTTAGTACGTTCGGCTTAATTGCAGTTCTCGCAATACATGTCAGTGTTTTCACATTTGCTTAAAAGGATTTTCGCTATTATAATATAGACCCCAGCTTGACAACATGGGAGTGTAGGTAGAACATACTTGAAATATTACTCTCCTAACAGTTTCGGGGGTTGCTACAGTGACAGGTTTGTTCTCATAGATGTTTGACAATCACTTGCATTCCCTGTTTGCTGGCTAAACATCTGGGATCATCCCACAGACTTACCAGGGGGAAAGGCAGCAGATATGGGCCCATATACTGGACATTCTGGTCTCTGTACAGTTGTAGGGTATGATTCTGTATGCAGCCTACATACACTCCCAGGATTCAGACCATGGCTGTGTCTGCTGCAACTTAAACACTGTCTATCACAGTTGTGTCTGCTATATAGATATTGCTGTATATCTCCTATCTGCTTTCTGTCTTATTAATCCCCTGTGCTTTTGCATTCTGACCTTGTATTACAACACTCTTATACAGATCTTCTAGACAGTATTATTTTGTAGGATAGTGTGGGTGACAGTGATGTGTAATACCTCATTATTCAGAGCAACTGCATCAGTCACAATACCATACAATACCAATGTAAACAGTACCAGTACAGGGTATCATTGTTATATTTCTGGGCACAGTGTTGGTATCTGGCAGACCTGTGGGAGAAATGTTTATTAGCACTACCTGAATGTTCCCACACACAGTACCAGATTCCACATTACTATTATGCACATACATCTCACTCTGTTACTGTACACACTCTGGCCACAGCTTGACAAGTTGAGGTGTAAATGGGACATACGTGGCTTCTTAGTCTCATAAGGTTTTGTGAAGTTGCTAGTGTGCCATCTTTGTTCTCATAGATGTGTGTCAATCAGTTGTATTTCCTGTTTGCTGCCTATACATCTGGGGTCATCCCACTGGTTTCCCAGGGGGGCAGGTTGATGGGCAACAGATATGGGCCTCTTTACTGGACATTCTGGACACATCTGTACAGTTGTGGGGTATGATTCTGTATGCAGACTACTACCACTGGCAGGATTCGAACCATGACTGCATGTGCTAAGCAAAACAGCAGTTCATACCACAGTTGCATGTGCTATTTGGGTTTTGTTGTCTGCATTTTCCCTGTTTTCTGTCTATGTGTCTCTCGGTTGTGCTAAATGGCCTCTGGGAATATACCAGTCATATACAGGCATTCCTACACATCCAGTTTATGGTGCACCGTGTGGGTAACAGTGCTTAATACAACAGTACTATTACATGATTGCAAATCTACATTACCATATGATACCAAAGTATACACATGCAGTCCAGCAGTTAGACTTTTATTGTCAGGCTGTTACGCTTTTATTTATATATATACATACTATATGAGACTCTTCCTGCCATATTCTCCAGTGTATGCAGTACTTGCCTTGAACAATGCAGGTTTTATACAGGCAATTGATTTACTACTACTTTTAGTTTTATTTCCTATGACATTAAATGCATGAGTATTACTGACCTGCCTAATGTTGCAACCTCGCCAGGTGACTGACGTGGGCCTCCTGGTTCATGGCCCACTCCATTGCAGCTATAGGGGACATAAGAGGAATATTTAACCATTCCTATCAATGATATACCTGAGCTGACAATTATTACACACATAGTGGGGTGATACTTACACACAACTGGAACATTGCCTGCCGCTCTAGCCTCTTGGATCTACTTGTCCAAGAGGTCCACCTTATGCCACTTCAGGTCGGCATAGTGATACCCAACCTGCTCACCAGATTGGGGTATGACAGTGGCACTGGTGTGGTCACAGGTGAGACGGTCCCAGGCCTCCACCTTATATTGGGAGCCCTGGCCCTGCAGCAGTCTCTGATCATGGTCTTTGACAAGGAGTCCTGCCATGACTCTGGACTCCTGGATGCACAAGCACTGCGCCCAAAAGTGCACACCTTCTCCCCTTACTGCCATTGTACCTGGAAGGGGAAGCTACAACCAGTTATGAGATGTATTCCTGCCTCTTGGGTTTAAGTAGGACTGATTTCCTGCACTTTTCCATGATTGGCCAGTTTTGAAAAGGCTAGGCTATGAGCAAACCTGCTTACCTAGGGTTGGCATTGTTTAAAGGGGTATAACACTGAGCACATTGAGTTAGCTGGACTACACATTGCTTACACCTCCTAAGCTGGCTTGTGCAATGCTTAGTGTTGCTTACATTAGACTTTGCATTATAATTCCTGTTTGGCATTCAGTTATTATTCATTACACCTTATATGTATGCCTCGTATCCATGATTCATGTGTACGTACACTGTATCAGGTCCTTGTGTTTTATTGGGGACTTCAACACTCTATTACAATTGCACCTGACTTTTGGACTTACTGCTTTACTCCAGTTCACATATTTATGTTATGTAGTGGGTTAAGGCACAGATGTCTGTATACTGATTCCTTTCACAGGTTCAGTTTGGTTTTACTTTGGTGAAGACTTGTTTGCTGATGTCTCATTTTTCTGTAGTTCTGTGGTGGCTTGGTGGTTAACTACTGTGACTGTGCTGTATAGGTTCCTGGGTTTGAAATCTGCATGGCTGTGTATTTTGTTGATGGGCAGAAGAAGGGCCATTGGATAGAGTGATTAAGGCACTTTTGAGCATTTGTAAGTGGGTTTGCACGGGTTGGCATGAGGGTAAGCAGTTCTAACCTCTGGTTACATATGCCTGCAGAGAGTTCGCTTCAGAATTGCTTAACCTGTGTGTGCATTGCTTACCCCCTCGAAAACGGGCTTAAACTCACTTACTAGTGCTTAAATATGCTTACTACTGCTTATTGGTGCTTAAACCTTCTTACTAGTGCTTTATTCATTATGACACTGACACCTCACATGTGCATTTACTACAGTACTCCAGTTCATAAATATATGTTATTTAGTGGGTTATGCAACAAAAAATATTAGTCATAACGTGCTTTGCCATGGAAAATTGAATGTGCTGCAGTGGGACTCAAACGGGAATGTCTGCTCTGCCCAGTGCACTGTTGCTATGCTGCTTCATTTGCATATATCTTCCTTGTTATCCTCCTCAGCCATTTAAGCTGCATTAACCATAGCTAAGCAATGGGTACACTCGCGCACCTACGGCTAGCTTTAATCGGATTTAAAAAAAAAAACACGGGTCTGTTCATTTTATTTCTGTATACTTTTGCTGTTGTACATGAGGGGCACTCTTGATGGGGATATGCAGACACCTATGAGTGGTCTCACTCATTTCTTACCCCTTTCTGCTGTTCCTCATTGTGGGGGCACCCCCTGCATTCTTGCATGCTCCGTGTAAGATTAAGAGCTCAGGCAGCGCATCTCATTTCTATGCATGGCACACTGCCGTCCTGCTCCTAAATGGCTGCCTCCATGCAGGACTAAGCTAGTCCTGCATGGAGGAATAGTAGATCCGGGGGAATAGTGTTTTTCTGACCAATATCTTTATATCCCAGATCTGTGTTACCAGGAAATGACAATCCACCTTTGAAACATATGTTATTAGCATGTGAGCCCTGGGTGCCTTGAGACAGTTTTAAATCGTCATTATCACCATCAATATTATAATCAGCCCCATTTTTCCATTTTCTATATGGGGTTGTGGAATCATGTCAACTGTCACCATCTTTCTCTATTCATTGCCTCTCTCCTGTATTCTTCTACACTCATACCTGACTGTCAGAGGTCTTCATTCACAGAGTCCATCCTCCTCTTTGCTGTGCACTCTAATTTCCTCTTGCCTTCTTCCTGTCTATCCAAATCTTCTTCAACAGATTGTCTTCTGCTTTTCTGCACATGTGCATGAACCACCATAATCAGTTCTGTTTTACCTTTTCTGTAATTGGAGCTACTGTGGCTTTTGCTCTTATGTCTTCATTTCTTCGTCTGTCCCAGAGTGTGCATCCTACCACCTGTCTTAGGCACTTTATCTCTATCAACTTTAGCTTCCTCAGTTGCTCTGCCTTTACTGCCCAGGTTTCTGCACTATACACTAGTACTGGTCACACCACTGTTTTGTACATGTTACTTTTCAGTTTTGTTGGCATTCTTCTGTCATATACTATACCTGACACTTTGTGCCACTTGGCTGCAGCCCCTCTGATTCTAGCTTTGACGTCCTTATTTACACTTCCCTTCTCTTCATCCACTCCTCGTCAGATACTTGAAGCAGTTAACCTGTTTAGCTATTTTCCCTTTTATTTTAGTTCTCAGCTTCTTCTGAGTTCCCCCATTTAGCGTTGTCTTATCTGTACTCAATTTCATCCCATGTGCCTTGAGTTTTGTATTCCATTCCCCTATCTTTTGCTGAAGTTCTTGTTCAGAGTTTGCCTGTAATGCCACATCATCTCCATACAGTGACTTTGTTGTTCTGTCCCCTCCAGCCTGCTTGCTAATGTACTCCATCACCAGTATGAACAGCAGTGGGTTCAGAGATTAACTCTGATGCACATCTGCTCCCACAGGGAACCCCTCTGTGACAATGAAGTCACTTTGTACTTGGGTCATTGGGTCTTTGTACATAGCCTGCACTAATTCTACCAATGTTTCTTTGCCTTTGAACCACCTCAGGTCTGCCCAAATCAGCTATATTGTGTCCTTGCCATATGCCTCCAAGTCTAGGAATGCCCAGTTAGACTCTTTCCTCATCTCTATGGCTGCCTCCTGATCTGAATCCAAACTGTTCATCTACCATCTTACTTTCTACTACTCTGCATATTAGTTTATCAGTCACCATCTCCAAAACTGCTTAAATAGTGCATAGTCAATAGCACATTCTCTTTCTCCTTATTTAGTATCTTATATACTCCTAATCAGAGATCTATGACTTGCCCTCTACACAATTGGAGTCCAAATGGTCCTGGATCTCTTGTATCTCCACAAATGAGAAATGCCAGAACCAGGGATTTAAATCTTCCCCAGCAGAGAGATAGGCTTATTAGAGAGTGCTTCCTTCACCTTGGAAAATAGGCCTAAATGTTCTAGCTCTCCTTGAGAGAGGAAATGCAGTTAGAGTGAATACTGACAAGGTGTTAATGATCGCAAGACTCAGTTGCCTTGAGTTTTTTATGATCTTTAGCTCCTATGGAACAACTAGAGTAGAACAGGCTGCTGTTGTAATGCAACTTTATAAGGGTATTATTATAGACACGCCATTTGGATAATCTGTCACGAGCAAAGACACTGTACTAACTAGATAACAACATTGCATGGAGCAAACTAGATGACACATAGGGTGAAGTAATAATGCCCTTAGTCATGTCTCACAACAAATGTCCATTTACTGTGCTGTACTATAGCTGCACATTGCTGTTACTTTTGTGCCTCATCCTAAACTATTAATAGTGCTATTAATATTTAATTTTTGGTAGTATTTCTAAGTGTCATACTGCTGCATTTTACATAGCTGCATGACTGAATATTGTGGATTCTTGAAGTTTCACTCCTTGGTCTTCCACTCAAAATAGGTCATCCCCAATACCTACCTTCCTGGTTAGCAAAAGCAAACATATTAAGCAAACCAACAAATATATGCATAATGCAGATCTGTCATAATATGCAGAGCCAGTAAATGACAAGCCAACCATCACCTATGATCCATCTGATTTGTGGGAATTCAGTATGCTGTACAACATATATGCATAATTAGTGTCAATGCCATCTGGAATACTTTGACATAACGTGGGCCACACCTAACAGTGAAGTGTCATTGTGGCCTTGCAACAACAAATTGCATAAATATCAGACAGTGGTACTATGTCATCTGGAAACATAGTTTGTTGGTGTCCATAAACATGGCTTAAGGATAACCACACTTACCTGGTGTGCAGCAAAAGCCTGCAACACACACAATGTTATAGACTGGATTTGAACCTTGCATTTCCTGTACAGCCAGCTACACATGCTGATACAGTGGTGCTACAGGCTTAGAATGTACTATGCAATAGGTATGATAACATGTTTCACTTTGGCTAAAGCAACACACATTGTCAAAGGAATATGACAACTCAGTGTATATGTTGGCTGACTACACTGCCTAGAACTATGACTCTGACAGTGTATTTTGTACAGTGTATGGCCCCTACCCATTTTACACTTTCAGTTTATTCATTTTGCTTAGGTGGTACTTTTAAAAATGGAAGAATCAGTATTTATTTTAAAAACAATGCAAACAAAGCAACACAGTTTTTGCATCAGCCTAGGAGTTTGATAGTTTATTCAGCTTGATGCTAACACCTCCATGCTTTTATACCCTTTTGTATTTACTAAACTCTGCATAAACTGCTGATTTAACACATGTGATGACTACCTTTATGCAAGGTCAAACACAAAGAAAAAAAAATACCCGCAGTTTATCAGCAATAAATGTATACAGTATTTGGTTTACAAACTGGTTCACTGTTCATGATATTTCAGTCTCTTACTGACTAGGTGATGCCTTCTCTTGCTCAAAATAACACCTGCATTCATTTTTCATTTTGTTCAGAGTTGACAGCTATATCTGGGACTATCCTTACAGCTCTCTGCAAATTATTTTTTTTATACAGAGTTTCAGTATAAGCACATTTCAAAGTATATATTTTTGAACAGAACAGCTTACAAAGCAGAAGGGAAAAATTGTACTACTTTTACAGATAGAGGACTTTTCAAAGTCAAATTGATGCTTCATATGCAGATTAATACAGATTTGGCTTGCTTAAAAATAAAAATAAAATCATTAACTGAAATATGCATACTTGCCGACTTGTATTAATATATAGGTTCATATGTGAATTATTCTAGATGTAACAGTGCTTTCAGTTCTTAGTCATACATAAGCTTGGAGGAGTGTGACTTATAAAGCAGGATTAATGTAGTTCTTGATCTTTCAATGTCCCTTAATCTAACACCTTTTAACAATCCAATTTGCAAGGTAACACTGTCATTCAAGACAGATATATTGTGCGTCATTTACTTCACTTTACAAAATAAAGAAATGCTGACAAAGAATATAATAAAGATAATGCTCAACAGCAAAAGGATCATGGGAGTGAGATAATGTGTGAAGAAGACTTTTAAAGAGGATGCTTCCTTGAAAGGAATTAAATTAGTTCGTATCATTATAAAATCTATACACCCTGGTACTGTTTGAAGACATTACAAAAATGTCCCTGAACTTGCTGTTAATTCACATTATACACATCTCAAAATTATTTGAGTACTTTGATGTCTTTAGCCATTATATGCAACTGTTTTCCCTAATTCTAAGTGAAGAATTGGCAATGTAAAGGTTTTGTACATTAAGATGAATTCCTGAATATTAAGCAACATTGGGTTATAGTAATAGTGACTATCTTCCACAAAAAAAACATTTTAAATACTCTTGGTTGCACTATGTATCCCTTTGTCTAAAACAGACGTGATTTAACATATGCTAAGGTATCCATTCTGTTTGTGATGCATGCATGCAGTTCAAAAGGATCATTAACATATTTTTTTGTAATTTCCAAGCTAAATGTCTGTACACTTTGCCATTAAACAGGCCATATTGCTTTTCATCCTCTTCCCTACAATGCTATAAGTCATCTTCAGCCACTGTCCCATATAGACAAAATAGGTCAACATTTCTTTTAGAACTGCATCCTGTATGAATCTTTTAATTTACCTTTTTTCTTTTCTTTCTGTCTCTTTTTTTCATAATAGTTTATAATATTGCAGTCTGGGCCAGGACTGTTTTTGATGATATAACACCAATTTATGCTTGGGAATACAAATGAAAGCTTGGAGAATGACTCTTGGCTGTATTTATTATACATACCAGGCTTCCAACACCATCTAAGAAAGTGTCATAGCAAGCTTTCATAACCCCTTATGTGTGCTAAAATCAGAATATCATTGGAGGAAATGCTCTTTCTGTTCTCTTGGCGTGTTTTTTTATCCTGAAAATTGGTGTGTTATATTTTGAGGTAACGTAGCTGATTTTGATGTAAATAACCCATACTGCATTTATTTTAAAATATAAAGACATAATCTAGCTAAATATAATTATACCTAAATATAATTCCCTGTTTTACAGTCGTAGCTGGATTTTCTAATCTTTGAATAGAATTTGTGGCTTACATTTTTCACTCCCATTAAACAGTCCTATCTAATTTCATACTAAGTCATATCCTACATAACCAACTGTCACATTCACATCAAGATGTTAAATATTATTCCACTTGAAAATGGATTTTCATATTAATTCCTGGAACATCTTCTTGGTTGAAATGGGTAAAAGTCTTGCAGCCCATGGCATTTTTGTTCATAATATGCAGTCACATTTCCAAATGCCAGAACTGCAACAGAAATGGGTTTGAGGTTGATTTTAAGAATGTAAAGTTTGTGTACTAGCTTATTTTGACTAGCTTTCTTTATCATGGTATGGTTTAACTTCCAGATGCCTTTAAACATTAAGCCAGTAGTACGAATAAAATATTTTAATAAGTGATATTTGATGTTTGTGACTAAGCTGACACGACACATCATTGCATCACATTAAAACTGCCAGAAATGTTAACTCTCTGACTTTTAACTTTACACAACTTTAGTCAGCCTATATATAGCAGTAGAGCAAAATACCATGTTCTTTCTCCTAATTCACTTGTGCTCTAAAGTGCACAAATTTGATGTGTGCTGTTGCTGGTATAAAAAGCAACACTTTAAATAACAACACTAGACTGGAATCAATACATCTTGCAGTAGCTTCTAGAAATCATCATGTGTGAGATGAAAAAAAATGCAATCCTTTAGGCAGGTCAGTACTTAGGTGGAAATTAATCCTTGCCAGTATCCTGGTGAAGTATTCAAGCATTCGTCAAAACCACCTTTTGGTCTTTTGTATTATGTCAGTTCTGAATGCAAAAATAATCTACACAACAGATCTTAGTGGGGAAAATATCATTAATTACCAACTTGTACTGTCTATATACACCACTGTGGGCTTCTTATTCCTAGATGTCTTGATTTTCTGAACAAGTACATGTTCACAACATTTTTGTAATGACAAAGAACTTCTCCCATTTGGAACTTAAGAACCTGTTTTCTTGTAATTCATAGCAATAATTTGTGTTCCTAGTCTAAATAGATCTGTGTTACTTTGTGATAGATGTTTTCTAGCAACATTCTTTGCTTGGTGACATTTCATAAAGGGATCTGCTGAAATTCTTGCAATTGCTTATGTAACTGTTTAGACCATTTGCCTTTTATCATTATTGCTTTGCTAGTACTAGCAATGTGTACTGTTAAATGAAAAGGTAATCTCTAAGTGTCATTTATTTAAATTGAGGTAACCCTGTTCCTTTTGCCACCAATGTCATAACAGAGAGCAAAGCATTAGACAAACAAGTCAACTAGTCTTTTCCAATCCCTTGCATCACTTTTGTCAGTCTGGACTTTAAAGTCCTGTGCATTCCTTCTACCATCACTGCATTCTCCTGATGATTGGGTACATAGAATCACTGCTACAATCCTAATAAACTGCACATTTTTCAAACATGTTTTAATGAATTGTCCTCTGAAATTGTCTAATGTCACTCTCAATAACTTTGTGGAAACCCCATTAAGAAAAGACATATGTCCAGAGTTACCTGAACATAGACCGGACTGTATTGCAGGTAGAACTTTTACCTTTAGAAAACATGTCACCAACCTATTAGTGAATGTTTATATATACTCTTTGTTGGGATGAAGTGACATATAAAGCCCATCTGTACTAAGTCCCATGGTCACTCTGTGTCTAGGATCTTTTACGTGACTGGTTTCCCTTTACCACTTGTATTGTTTTGTAGCAAGCCCAGCATTTATCTGCAGTCTTTTAAAACATCTGTCCTACACCATGGTTTCAGAATGTGATTATTATTATTATTTGATATATGGCCTTTGATCTCAAATGCACAAGAATGACACACTTGAACTTAATTATTTCTCTGGCCAATGCAAGAAATACATGGGGTACTATGCAACCCTCAAAATCGTGATAGTGCAATAATCCTTCAGATATTTTTCAGTCTGTAGTCTAGTTGGAATGCTAGGCTCTTCCTGTTATTACTGGTCTTGTATCAGATACTGTAGTACAGAAATATTACTATGAACAAACTAATTCTTCTCCAAGTAGTCCACAGCAGATGTAAAACACAAGTTTAAATCAACAAATCAGAACAACCTAGTTTAAGAGCAAGATCTTTGGAAAAAAAGCAGAAGTAAGCTGTATGTGCATTTTCCTGTTATGTTATTTTTAGATATATTTCATTCAGTATCTATGCATTTTCTACATACATATGTTCTGTGAGATGTTTATACATGCATCTGTTTTGATTTTGTACACTATATATGGTTTTATGCAATATAGAGTGTTTGTAGCTTTAGCAACTGTGGTGGTGCTGCTGTAGTGTTGTCACCTCACAGTTAGACGTTGCCCGTTTGATTCTCAGTTAGAGCGTCTTCTGTGTGGTGACATGCGTGAATGGGCATTTCTTCATTGAAGGTTGTGCGTTAGGCCCGGCAATCCAGTACGTAAAAATCTACTGCCAATCATTAGCGGACCAGAGATCCGCTGTGGCGACCCCTAACCGGGAAAAGCCAAAAGACACAAACAAATAAGAGTGTTTGTAGCTTTAATCATATATTTGTGTAGTTACTATGGCAGCTAATAATACTGGATGCACTTTGTTCTGATTTGTTGATTGTGACTGTTTCTGCACTTTTAGATCTGATGAAGCTTACTGCAAAAGCGCTTATCTGTATTTTATTTTATCATTAAAACTTTTGTTTTACATCTGCTCTGGACTATTTGGAGACAGATTTGTTTGTTCATTTTCACTTGAACACTCCATCAGTTTACTTTCTTCAGGCATCGTCCTCTTTTTTTGCAGAAATATTGCTATGTAAATGTCATGTTAAACCACAGCTGTTGCCAAATCTCAGGGTCCTGTTTAAATACAGCTGTGGCTAAACTTGGATACTTCTGATATCCATTCATGGAGCCTCTTCTATTCCTTTATCTGCGTACACATCCTAATTTGTAATTCTTTTATCATTTTTTTTTGCACTTCAACATTACAAAATGGCTATTGTCCTGGTTTTCCTTTTTCCTTTCTATTCTTGTTTCTCTAAGATATTAGAATGCTATAAAGGCTTGGTCTGGGAATCTGTTATCCTCATCTTGGCCTGAACCAGTAAATTCAGCATGAGTGAGAATACTGCATAGTAACTGTCAATGAATATGCTCAGTGGCTTTATGGAAAGTTCTAAAATAGGAATGACTGTCCAGCTTTGTCCTCTGAATAAATGAATGATTGGACTGTTTGCATTTGATTAATTGTTCATGTGGAAACCAAATATCATATCCTGCATTACAGACCATACTGTGTTATTATCAAATGCCAGCAATATACATACAACATATATCTTCCTGGTCCTGTCCTCTAGAAGGCAACAATAAACTGTCTTCCTGCTTTATTCATGTAACTATAGTTTTCTCCCACACACTGCATTAGTTGAATTGTATAATACTTTTCTTCTGCCTGCATGGTATTTTTTTTTCTTTTTCTGTTTTCCTCAAAGGCAACCATCCACTTTGCCATTCTCTGAGAAATTATGCATTTAGAATTCCCTGACAAATTGCATGCAAAATTAAAGGAGCAAAACCAGCAATATTTGTTGCCTGCAACACAATCTAGTAGACTCCCTAGACATGTTTCATACAAGGAGTAATCAATTTTCGAGCTAATCCAGTATCTGAAATTGTATCCCAAAGGGTGGATTCAGGACTCCACTCCAGGTACTCTCTAAGGTCACTTCTGCAACAGTAATACTGAAATAGCTTCAATATTATCATGCCCCTGCATATAAATGTCTGAAATGAGTCTGCAACAATTACATTTCTGAACATGTTTTCAAACATGTCAAAGCTGCCTGAGCTTCTTATGTTCATGCAAACCAGTGGTCAGAGTCTCAGCTGCATGTAATATAACAGAAGTTGTCTGTGCTCTCCAATAAAAAATACTTTAAAAAAAATGTGGAAAATTAAGAAGCCAGAAGAATTTTTGTAAACTTATACTGTGTGTATGTGTGTGGAGGTGGGGCTTACTAAATAGTTTTCACTTTCTTATTCATTGGTTGCTTTCCTTTCATGTAACAATTGCTCCAAAGAATTTTATTTCAAGTTGTATGAGCTGAACATAGTTCAGGTCCATTTTCAAGCAAACTTTTTGTAAAGCTTCAAAAACAGCAAGCACAATTGTAGGCTTCAAGATGAAAAACTATTTCTGCATTGCTGTACCTTGACTTCAAGCTCTGTTGTTCCAAAATTTTAACTAATACATGATGAAAATATCAGGTGAACTGTTAGACCAATATGTCACAATAGTATGTCACAATAGTAAAAAAGATACTGTTCATTATCCAAAGTGACATTAAATCACAAGTCTCTCAGGCGTGTCAAAATGTACAGTGAAAATATCTTGCAATCTCAGGAAAGATGAGCCATTAAGTCATGTACAACAGCTACTAGACTGCCTGGAGAGGATGTGATCTTTCTCTCTAACTTCAGATCAGTTCCAAGGTGCCACGAGCCATCTCTGTACTGGCTAAACAAAACTGTTACCTAGTATATTGCCTTTTACTCTCATGCCCTGCTTTCTTTTCTTCTTCATTTATATTTTCCTTCATGTATGCTTTACCTTCTGACAATACCATGTACGGTCTTTGAAAAGGTTGCATTTGTATCTCTTGAATTATGCACAGCAGGATCTTTTACTAGATTGCAGCCTGTCTTGCTTTCCCTGCAAATCAGGGGAAAAAAGGTTGCTACTCTTGTTTCATATCTGAAATGCTGTTTTCAACATACTCGAACTGTGATGCAAACAGTCAGCTGTTTTTCATTCTTAAAGTTGGATAACTGCGCTGTGTCTATCCACAATGTTTGATTAACCAAATCTACTCCAACAACAAAGGAAAAGGACATGGCCCCTCCTTTTACAGTGGAAAGAGAGGAAAGGCTTTCCCTTCCCAGCAGAAAGACCTACAGAGTGCTTTATTCCCCAGAATACAGCTAATAATTTTGTATGTTTCCCTGACTACAGGAAGCAGCAATTTTCATTGCTTACCCTTGAGATTTTTCAAACAAAATAGTGCAGTTTTGCTTTATTATTCCCTGCACTGTTTTTGTCACAAAGGTTCCCAACAGTACCACATCATTATATCATTATCCAGTTCTAGTATGTTCTACCCAGGCTAGTCTAACATCCCCTTTACTTTATGAATAAAAAGAAACTGGGCCTACCAGATATCAAGTACTGTGTTCATTATTCTCTCTCAACTTTGTTCATAGGAGTGTGCATTTTCCCTATGTTAAAGGTGTCTAACAACATTTGATTCAAAGGCCCTACACCTGCTTGAACTATTACTACTCCTTTTAAGCTTTATAACTGCACTTTAGTATGTAATGCAGACATTTTTTTACCTTTCCCACATCTGATTCATACATTTAATATGTATGTTGAGAAGCAGGGGAAGGGAAAAAAAATATTGTTTCTTGCCTTTTTCATCAGCAACCTGCAGTTTGTCCATCCTCCACCAAAAAGTCCAAAGAATTTCAAACTTCTCTTTTCAGCCCATGGAGGTATATGTTTAAAATGTTTGTTCTAAGGCTGTCTGTGCTTAAATTGTCTGGACAGACACTATGCCTGATGTTCCTTAAAGTACAGATGGTCTTTTGCCAAGTATCCTAAAATAAATATGGATGAAGTAATGGATAGAGTGAGAGGTTGACAAATTTGTGTGTGTTGCTTTACTTTTTGGGTGCTCAGTCTGCTTTTTCCTGCAGTTGTCTCATTAATACCTCTTTGCCAGATGATAGTGACAAAACATCAAGCTCTACCTATAACCTATTTATATGATCCTGGACTTTTCCATACTAATCACATGCGAAAAATGGAAATTCTAACACTTTTTTTACCCTAATCTTTGTGATTTCCTACGTTCATCAACTTTGAATACAACCCTGACTGGGTGGTGTTTTGCATCCATAACTAACTTACCCCATGTATCCCCATTAAGTTCTTCCTTAAGGGTTACAATAAATCACTTAGACAAGTCTTTAGCTATCCTGCTGACTTCAAACCTCTCTTCCTGTACCATTTGTTGTAGTTTTTCTTGCATTTTACTGTAGTTTTTAATCATGTTATTGCATCTTTCTAGGTCACTTTGACTTTCCAGTTAACATAGCTTTAACCAAATTAACAGCTGTTATCATGATAACAGACACACTGTTTTCAAACCACTTAGTATAGCATCAAATGATTTGTTTTCCTTTTTATTGCCTAACATAAATGAGTACTATGACCATTTCTTCTCCCTTATCTTTGCTCCTAATTTTTTGAATAACTTTTTTTATCAGTTGCTTTAAAGTTTGGGAAAACAATACATCATGCTGTCTGACCATGCATTAAAAAGATGTGGGTCCTGTGATATAGAATATTATTTAAACTTCACAGCCTGCTTTTTTATGTAATCCATGTTAGTTACTATTTAGAAATTAACTGGTGCTCTGAAAACGTATACTCTTGAATGACAATTTTGCCTTTGTAGGCTTTTTCAGGTTTTACGGATTAGGAATGTGGTTGTGTCCAGATCTGTTCCCTGTAGGCTGTCTAGGTATCTTCTTGCTTTTTAAAACCTTTCATCACCAGCCTCTTCCTTTGATCAGTTAGAATAAAACAAGCTGTTTATTTTACATAGTGTAACTTTAACTGCAGTGTATCTATTAGTTCATCTTTGCACTGACTTT